>NC_040912.2:48201416-48501416 GCF_004126475.2 Phyllostomus discolor
AGCCTGAACAGACCAATAACAACAAAAGAAATTGAAGCAGTAATCAAAAAACTCCCAACACACAAAAGCCCTGGACCAAATGGTTTCACAGGAGAATTCTACAAAGCATTTAAGAAAGAGCTAACCCCTATCCTTCACAGACTATTCCAAAAAATCCAAAAAGATGGGAGTCTCCCAAACTCTTTTTATGAGGCCAACATCATCCTAATTCCAAAACCAGATAAAGACACAACAAAGAAAGAAAACTTCAGGCCAATATCACTGATGAACATTGACGCTAAAATCCTCAACAAAATACTGGCAAACTGCATCCAACAATACATTAAAAAGATCATACACCATGGCCAAGTGGGATTCATTCCAGGGATGCAAGGATGGTTCAATATTCACAAGTCAGTAAATGTAATACATCACATAAACAAAAGCAAAGACAAAAACCACATTATTATATCAATTGATGCAGAAAAAGCATTTGATAAGGTACAGCACCCATTCATGATAAAAACACTCAGCAAGTGGGAGTAGAAAGAGCATTCCTCAACATACTAAAGGCTATATATGAGAGACCTGCAGCCAACATCATACTCAATGGGCAAAAATTAAAATCTTTTCCACTAAGATCAGGAACATGACAAGGCTGTCCACTTTCACCACTTCTATTCAATATAGTACTGGAAGTTTTAGCCACAGCAATCAGACAAGAAAAAGAAATAAAAGGCATCCAAATCGGAAAGAAGGAAACAAAACTGTCACTGTTTGCAGATGACATGATAGTATACACAGAAAATCCTATAGACTCTACCAAAAAACTGCTTGACCTAATAAATGAATTTGGCAAAACAACGGGATACAAAGTCAATATCCAGAAATCAAAGGCATTTCTGTACACCAACAATGAAACAGCAGAAGCAGAGATCAAGGAAAAATTCCATTTGAATAGCAAAAAGAAAAATAAAATATCTAGGAATAAACCTAACCAAAGAGGTAAAAGACCTGCATTCAGAAAACTGTATAACACTCAGGAAAGAAATCAAGGAAGACACAAACAAATGGAAACATATACCGAGTTCATGGATTGGAAGAATTAATATCATCAAAATGTCCATACTACCCAAAGCAATTTACACATTCAATGCAATTCCCATTAAAGTACCAATGGCATATTTCACAGACATAGAACAAACACTTCAAAAATTTATATGGAATTATAAACGACCCCGAATAGCTGCTGCAATTTTGAGAAAGAAGAGTAAAGTAGGAGGGATCACAATACCTGACACTAAACTATACTACAAGGCCACTGTAATCGAAACAGCATGGTACTGGCATAAAAACAGGCACATAGACCAATGGAACAGAACAGAGAGCCCAGAAATAAACCCAAGTCTCTATGGTCAATCAATATTTGATAAAGGAGGCAGCAACATAAAATGGAGTAAAAATAGCCTCTTCAACAAATGGTGTTTGGAGAACTGGACAGCCACGTGCAAAAAAATGAAACTTGAGCACCACTTACACCATATACAAAAATAAATTCAAGGTGGATAAAAGGCTTAAATATAAAACGTGACACTATTAAAGTCCTAGAGGAGAACATAGGTAGGAAAATCTCAGATATTTCACGCAGAAACTTTTTTACTGACTTGTCCCCTAGAGCAAGGTACATAAAGGAAAGAATAAACAAATGGGACCTCATCAAAATTAAAAGCTTCTGCACAGCTAAAGAAAACAGTATCAAAATTAAAAGAGAACCAACTGTGTGGGAAAACATATTTGCCAATGACACCTGAGACAAGGGTTTAATCTCCAAAATATATAAAGAACTTACAAGACTGCACTCTAAGAAGACAAGGAATCCAATTAAAAAGTGGGCAAAGGACTTGAACAGACACTTCTCCAAGGAGGACATACAGAAAATCCAAAGACACATGAAATGATGTTCAATATCACTAGCTATCAGAGAGATGTAAATTAAAACCACAATGAGATACCACTTCACACCAGACAGAATGGCCATCATAAACAAAGCAACAAACAACAAGTGTTGGAGAGGTTGTGGAGAAAAGGGGTCCCTAGTGCACTGTTGGTGGGACTGCAGACTGGTACAACCACTATGGAAAGCAGTATGGAACTTCCTCAGAAAACTAAAAATGGATCTGCCTTTTGACCCTGCAATTGCACTGCTGGGACTCTATCCTAAGAACACTAAAACACCAATTCAAAAGAACCTGTGCATCCCAATGTTCATAGCAGCACAATTTACAATAGCTAGATGCTGGAAGCAACCAAGATGCCCATCAGTGAATGAATGGATCAAAAAACTATGGTACATTTACACAATGGAATTCTATGCAGCAGAAAGAAAGAAGGAGCTCCTATCCTATGCAACAGCTTGGATGGAGCTGGAAAACATTATGCTAAGTGAAACAAGCCAGTCAGTGAAAGACAAATACCATATGATCTCACCTTTAACAGGAACCTAAACAACAAAACAAAGAAACAAGCAAAATATAACCAAAGACACTGAAATAGAGGTCAGGCTGACAGTGCCCACAGAAGAGAGTAGAGGGAATTTCAGGGGACAGTGGGAAGGGTTCACGAGAACAAACTTAAAGGACACATGGTCATAAACTAAGGGGAGGGTGGTAATGGGAGGGAAGTGGGGAGGGGTGGGAGGGGGGCTGGATTGGGAGTAAAAAGGAGAAAACTGTATTTGAACAATGATTAAAATAAAATTAAACACACACACACACACACACACACACACAAAAGATAGTAGTCCAGTTTAATTTTTCTGCGTGTTGTTATCCAGTTTTCTAAACATTTGTTAAAGGGGCTATCCTTTCCTTATTGAGTGTTCTTGACTCCCTTGTCGAGTATTAGTTGACTGCATATGTGGGGGCTTATTTCTGGGCTTTCTATTCTGTGCCATTGGTCTATGTGTGTATTTTTATGCCAGTATCATAATGTTTCATTATTTTAGGTTTGTAGTATTGTTTGAAATCAGGAAGTGTGGTGCTTTCAGCTTTGTTCTTTTTTTCTTCAGCGTCTTTTGTGGTTCTGTACAAATTTGAGAATTTTTTTATTTCTGTGAAAAATACCAGTGGACTTTTTTATGGGTATTGCATTAAATCTACAGGTGACTTTGGGTAGTATTGGCACTTTAAGAATATTCATTCTTCTAATCCATGAACATGAATATCTTTCCATTTGTTTGTGTCATCTTCAATTTCTCTTATCAAAGTCTTGTAATTTTCATTCTACTAATCTTTTGCCTCTTTGGTTCAATATATTCCTAAGTATTTTACTATTTTTGATGCTATTGTGAATGGGTTAGTTTTCTTTATATCTTTTAAAGTTACATCCTGTTAGTCTATGGAAACACAACTGATTTCTGTATGTTGCTTATGTATCCAACTTTACTGAATTCATTGATTAGTTCCCACAGTGTTTTGGTTGAGTCTTTAGGATTTTCTCTATGTTAGATCGTATCAGCTGCAAGTAATGACAAGTTTATGTCTTCCTTTTCAATTTGGGTGCTTTGTAATTTTCTTCTTGCCTAATTGCTCTTGCTAGGACTTCCAGTACTATGTGGAGTGAAAGTGGTAGGAATAAGACCCTTGTTTTATTCCTGATTTTAGAGGAAAAGCTTTCAATCTTTCACTATTGAGTACGATGTTAACTGTGGGTTTGTTGTATGTGGTCTTATTATGTTGAGGAACGTTCCTACTATGCCCAATTTTTTGAGGGATGTTTTATAATGAAAGTATTTTGTGATTGCTTTTTCTGCATCCATTGAGATGATAATATAATTTTTATTTTTTATTCTGTTAGTGTGGTGTATAACATTTGTGTATTTTAGGCCATCCTTGCATCCCAGGGATAAATCCCACTTGGTCATTGTGTGTGATTTTTTCTTCTTTTAAATATTTTTTAATTTTTCAATTACAGTTGATATATAATATTATATTAGTTTTAGGTGTACAACCCTATGAGTAGACATTTAAATAACTTACAAAGTGATCACCTGGATAAATCTACTGTCCATCTGACCCCTGTATGATTTTTTAAATGTGTTGTTGAATTTGTTTTGCTAATATTTTGTTGAGAATTTTTATATTTATATTCATCAGGAATATTGGTCTTTAGTTTTTTTTTTTTTTGTAGTGTCCTTATCTGGGTTTGGTATCAGGGTAATGCTGGCCCTGTAAAATAAATTTGAGAACATTCCCTTGTCTTTAGTTTTCTGGAAGAGCTTGAGAAGGGCTGCCATTAATTTTTAAATGTTTGGTAGAATTCACAGTGAAGTCATTTGGTCCTGGGCTTTTCATTGCTGAGAGGTGTTTGATTTCTGATTCAGACTCCTTATTCATTATTGGTCTGTTCAGATTTTCTGTTTCTTCCTGAGTCAGTCTTGGTAGATTGTGTTTCTAGAAATTGATCCATTTCTTCTAGGTTGTCCAATTTGTTGACATATAATTATTTATAGTCTCATAATTATATCTGTTGTATCAGTTATCATTTCTTTTCCTTCATTTCTTATTTTATTTATTTGAGTCTTCCTTTATTTCTCAGTTAGGCTAAAAGATTGTCAATTTTATTTGCTCTCGTAAAAAACAGCTCTTAGTCTTGTCGATCTTTTCTATTGTTTTTCTGGTCTCTATTTCATTTATCTTTGCTCTGATCTTTGTTGTTTCCTTCATTCTACTAACTTTGGGCTTAGTTTGTTTTTCTTTTTCTGGTTCCTTGTGGTATAAAGTTAGGTTGTTTGAGTCTTTCTGTTTTCTTAATGTATGCATTTATTGCTAAAACTTCTCCCTTCAGAACTGCTTTTGTAGTATTCCATGTTTTAGTGTATTGTGTTTCCATTTTTATTCGTTTTGAGATATTTTATATTTCTCTTTGATTTATTTTTTGCTCCATTATTTTGTTTAAGAGTGCATTGTTTAGTTTCCACTCAACAATTACATTTTCTTGTTTTCCTTTTGTTGATTTATATTTTCATAGCATTATAGTCAGAAATGATACTTGGCACAATATTTCAATCTACTTAAATTTGGTAAGACTTTTTTGCCACCTGTCATATGATCTATCCTGGAGAATGTGCCCTGAGTACTTGAGAAGAAAGTGTATTCTGCTGCTGTTGGATGGAATGTTCTATAAATGCAAGTTAGGTCCATTTGGTCTGATGTGTGGTTGAAGTCCACTGTTTCTTGATTTTCTGTCTGGATGATCTACCCATTGCTGAAAGATTAGTATTGAAGTCCTCCACTATAATTGTATTGTATTGCATGTCTCTCTTCAGATCTGTTAGTATTTGCTTGATATATTTAGGTGCCTTGATGCTGGGTGTGTATATTTTTACAATTGTTATATATTCTTGATGAATTTACTCCTTTAATGTTATGTAATGGTGTACTTTGTCTCATATTATCATTATTTTGGCTTAAAGCCTATTTTGTCTGATATAAGTATAGCTACCCCTGCTTTTTTTTTTTTTTTGGTTTCCATTTACACTGAATATCTTCATCTCTCCCTTCACCTTGAGCCTATGTGTACCTTTAAATCAGAAGTATCTCCTATAGACAGCTTGTAGTTGTTGCTTTAAAAAAATCTATCCAGTCATTCTGTGGTTTTTGATTGGTGAATTTACTCCTTTTACATTTAAAGTAAGTTTTGACATATATGAATGTACTAATACCATTCTATTTATTGCTTTTTGGCTATTTTGTAATTCTATCAATCCTTCTTTCTCTGTTTCTGCCTACTTTTGTAAATTGGTGATTTTTCTATGATGGAATGCTCTGTTTTCCCTTTATCTTTCATGAAGCTACTCTAGGTTTTTGCTTTGTGGATACTATGAAATTTACATGCAACCTCTTATAGATAAAGCAGTTCATTTTAAGCTGATAGAAAGTTAAATTTGACTGCATACAAAAAATCCACCTTTTTACTTTCCCATTATGTGTGTGTGTGTGTGTGTGTGTGTGTGTGTGTATTTCATCAACTCAATTTATTGTGATAGAAGACAAATGGAAATCTGATGATACTTTAAATTTGACCAGTGGTATCCACTGACACACTGAACATTTAGAATTATTTGACAATTGAATTTCAAATACACTGATCTGAATGTTGTATTTTTTAAGTTAATATAAATGTGTGTTTTCTCTCTTACTCCCATCTCAGAAGAAACACAAAACTTATTTGGTTTCCCAAATCTGATATATGGTGGGAATGAGGGAGCAGAACTATACCATTGTGACAGACTTCATTCTTCTTGGGTTATCAGATGTCCCTGAGGTGAGAGTCTTTTTCTCCCTGCTGTTCTTTCTCATATATGGAGTCACACTTTTGGCCAACCTGGGCATGATTGCACTGATTTGGGTCAGCTATCAACTTCACACTCCCATGTATTTTTTCTTCAGCCACCTGTCCTTTATAGATTTCTGCTAGTTTATGATCATCACGCCAAAGATGCCATTCAATATCTCAAATAAAGATAAAACCATCTTCTTCCTGGGTTGATGGTACAATTCTACTTGTTTTGCTTATGTTAACTGCTGATGCTGGCTGTGATGGCCTATGGCTGCTTCTTGGCCACCTGTAGCCCACTGCTGTACATGGTCTCCATGTCCCAGAAACTCCAAGTGGTGCTGGTTTCTGACAGCTCCCTCTGTGGGATTGTGTATTCTCTGATTCACTTGTGTTTAGCTCTTGAGACCCCATTCTATAGCTCAAATGTGATTAACCACTTCTTTTCTTTCCCATTATACTTTTATATCACAGTTTACCTCTTTTTATATTGCTTGTTACCAAATTATAGTAGTTATACTATATAGTATATACTATAGTAGTTGTAGTTATTTTTAATACTTTTTCTTTAATATTTATACCATGATTAAGTGGTTAACACACCAACCTATATAGGATTTAAGTTTTCCAAATCTGAATGTATGTTTGCCTTGTTGTATCATGTGGTATACTTTTATGTGGTTTATGTCACTATTTAACATCTTTTGATATCACCATGGAGAGCTCCTTTCTGCATTTCTTGCAAGGCAAATCTAGGGGTGATAAACTCCCTCAGCATATGTTTGTCTGGGGAAGTCTATTTATTCCTCACACCTGAGAGATAACTTGGCCAGATATTTTTGGCTGGCATTTTTTTTCTTTCAACACCTTGAATATGTCATTCTATGCTCTGTTGGACTGAATGGTTTCTACTGAAACACAATGGGGGTTCCTTTGTAGGTTACAACAAACTTTTAGAAGAAATTCTGGCTGCTTTTAGGGATTTCTCTTTATCTTTGATTTTTTTGACACTTTCATTATAATGTGTTGTATAGAGGGTCTTTTTGCATTGAATAATAGGGTGATCTACTAGCTTGGTGAGCTTGTATGTGCAAGTCTTTTCTCAGATTTGTGAAGTTCTTAGCTCTTATTTCTTTGAATAAACTTTCTTCCCCCTTCTTCCTCTCTTCTCCTCCTGGAACACCAGTTATTCTAATGTTTGTTTGTTTGTTTTTTGAGTACTATAGCTCATGTTGGCTTTGGAGGCTCTTTTTAATTTTTTTCTTTGTTCTCCTCTGATTGGGTTATTTCAAAGTTCCTGTCAACAAACTTACTTATTCTGTCTTCCATTTGGTCTGCTCTAGATGTTCTCTATTGTATTTGTTTGTTTGTTTGTTTGTTTCATGCATTGAATTATTCAGCTCCAGAATATCTATTTGTTTCTTTTTATTACCCCTCTTTGTCAAAGTTCTTATTTTGTTCATGCATTGTTTTTCTCATTTTGTAGAATTGTTTTTCAGTTTTCTTATGAGACAACTTGTTTCTCAAAACAGCTATTTTAAATACTTTATCAGCTAGACCACAAAACTATCTATCTTTGAGTTTGCTTATTGGCTGATCATTGTCATTTTGATTCTTCATATTTCTCATAGTTTTGTGTTGCTGATTTTGCATTCAAAGTAGTAGATATCTCCTCAAATTTTTACTGGTTAGCTTCAGGTGAGAGATACTGTTCATTGGTCCTGTTATATCTGTGGTTCTTTTAAAAAAAGAAGTTCTTATATTTTCTTACCATAGTGCTTTTGTGTACCTTCACTTTGAATGTAGGGTATAAGAGAATAAATTTTACTTCTCCAGATTTCCTTTCTTTTAAGTTAAGTGTTTGGGAAAATTATCTTCTAGTTTTTACAAGTATGTAAAGTCTTATTATTAGAATGAGAAATATGTTGGTATTCTTTATTTTCCTCAGTACATTTTCTGAGTACCTATCTTCCTAAAACTGGTTTCTAGGAGGATAGGATATGAATGGGTCTTGGTTGCAAAAAATCTTAATCTTTATCACCAATTAAAATTACATATAAATAGCTTGGATATGTCAGGGATAAATCAAATGAGTGTTCAAGACCATATTTATCCCTTTCTTAGTTCTTTGTTTTAATTGAATTTATTTGGTGACATTCATTCACAAAATCATACAGGCTTCATGTGTATGACTTAATCTGCATGTGACATCGAGTGCCCATTGCTCCAAGCAAAGTCTCTTTTTGACTGTCTGTGGTTTTCTTTAACTTTGTATGGGTACACTTGCTTCACATGTCTTTCTCTCCCTTGCAGCAGAATTGTTGAGTTTGTATAATTCTCTCATTCTTACAACTCATCTGGTTGGCTGCTGGACATGTCTTTTGTTTCCTGTAAGGTGGTGCTTCTGCCTTGTCCACAGAGTTTGGTCTGTTTTTCTGAGAGCACTATATTTACCAGGCTCATTCTTGTTGTCATAGTTGGGAGCATGCACAAGGAGCCAGCTGCATAGGTAGGTGTGGGTGGGTTTAGCCCTTGTGGTGTTGGGGGTGCCTATGGGCCAGTGGGAGATCCTTGGGTGAGATTCTCCTAGAGGCTTGTGGGCAGGTTTCCTAATGAAGTCTCGAGTACAGTCAGCAGGAATCACATCCCTATAATGCCCTTTGGTATTCTTATCTGCTTCTTTCCTGATGTCCTTTTCCCCCAGTCATGGCAGTCAAAGTACTGTGGTTGCTGCTGCGAGAAATGCATTTGTCCAGCAGCATCCATATATGGAAAGCCAAGCAGTGACCCACTTCTCTCTCTTTCCCTGTGGGAGAGGTTGCCACTGGCTAGTTCAGCCCTGCACAGTGTTGCCTTGGGTGTTAGGGTTAGGGTCTCATCATTGCTTCCAAAATTGTGTATGTGTGTCCTTCCTGCCTCCCTCCCCCAACAGTGTGCTAGAATTTCCTTGGGAAGGCTAGATTTTTACAAAGTCTCTCTTCTCCAAGGGGTTTTGCCCAAGTCAGCACTTGACAGGTTTTCCCCAACCACAGCCAAGAGGGATTTGGACAGGTCCACTGGCTCCTGCTGGTTTTATAGTCTGTACTGAGGTCTGTCTACTTAATACTAGATGCATAGTAATTTCATCCTATTACTAGGTGAAACTGTTCCAGAGTCCCTTGGATTCCACAAATCCCACAGAGTCCCCTATCTTTGTAGATGGATGCCTAGTTAGTTGTTTAAAAAGTGGGACAAAAAGGAGGGACATCTTATGCTGCCATGATGCTGACGTCACTACAGAGGGAGAGATTTTTTTTCTTTTTTTTTTTTTTTTACTTATTTATTCATTTTTAGAGAGCACAAGGGAGAGAAAAAGAAAGGGAGAGGAACATCAATGTTAGGTTGCCTCTCGTGCACCCTCTACTGGGGACCTGGCCCACAATCCAGGAATGTGCCCTGGCTGGGAATTGAACCAGCAGCCCTTTGGTTCGCAGGCTGGTGCTCAATCCACTGAGCTATACCAGCCAGGGCAGGGAGAGGTTTTTAATATGCTTGCATGGGTTAGCTTGACCTCTTGTGCCTCTGCCACAGCCCATGAGAAGAACGTGTCCCAAGAAGTCCTGGTTTCAAAATGAGAGTCATGGGGAGACAACCTGAACCTGACCTACTGCCCAAAGCAGTCACACTTGCCAATCCATAGATCTATAAATGAGGAAAAAATGCCTTTTTAAATGTCAGTGAGATTTTGGGTTTGGTTATCACATAGCATTGCAACAGTAGCTGACTAATATAAGCTCTCAACTATTATATTTTAGAAATTTTGTATGCATAAAGACATATACATAATTTTACGTAAGTGCATAGCATAATTATTATATTGCACGTTTTTTACAGCCATTTTTTTCTTTTCCTTATTTCTATTCCTTACTGGATGCCCCTGTTTTTCTCCCTCCCCAAAGGGGTTACTGTCATTATGTGTTAGAAAAATGGAACAATACAGTAAATATTTTTTGTATTATTATTACTATTGCTTTTTTATTGTTGTTCAATTACAATTGTCCCCATTTTCCCCCATTACTCTCCCCTGCCCTACCCAGCCCCACCTTCTCTGTTTAATCCTCCCCCTGTTGGCTTTGTTCATGGGTCCTTTATACAAATTCCTAGACTTGACCCTTCCCCTTCTTCACCCTGTTTATCCCCTCCCCCTTCCCATCTGGTCACTCTCAGTTTGTTCTTTATTTCCAAGTCTCTGGTTCTATCTATCTTGCTTGTTTTTTTTGTTGTTGTCAATTAGGTGAGATCATATAGTATTTGTCTTTCACCACCTAGCTTATTTCACTTAGCATAATGCTTTCCAGTTCCATCCATGCTGTCATGAAGGGTAGGAGCTCCTTCTTTCTTTCTGCTGCATAGTATTCCATTTCATAAATGTACCATGGTTTATTAAAATACTCATTTATTAATGGGCATTTAGGCTGTTTCCAGCACTTGGCTATTGTAAATTGTGCTGCTATGAACATTGAAGTGCATAGGTTCTTTTGAATTAGTGTTTCAGGATTTGTAGAGTATAATGCCAGCAGTGGAATTGCTAAGTCAAATGGTAGTTCCATTTTTAATTTTTTAAGGAAATTCCATACTGTTTTCTGCAGTGGCTGTACCAGTCTACATTTCCACCAACAGTACACTAGGGTTCCTTTTTCTCCACAACCTTGTCAGCACTTGTTTGTTGATTTGTTTATGATGGCCATTCTGACTGGTGTGAAGTGATATCTCATTGTGGTTTTAATTTACATCTCTCTGATGGTTAGTGATACTGGGCATCCTTTCATATGTCTATGGGCCTTCTATTATTGTTTTTTAATATAATACCAAATCCCTTAAATTCTAATGGTGGTGTGGCTTTTATTCATTTTTCTTAATTGCTTTATAAAATCCTATTTTGTAAGCCAGATGTGTCCACATTGATTCAACAGTACCCTGTTAACAACTTCCTCTTTGTTACTAGTGTTTGTGTTACCATAAATAATGCTGCAGTTACCATTTTAAAACATATATTATTATGTACTAGTATTTTTATGTTTAGGGCATCAAGTCCTAGAAATGGAACAGGTAGACTTAGTAAAGAGTAGAACATTTAGTTAGATGGTGTCAGATAGCTTTTTAAAGTTCTGTGACAATTTAAATGTTTACCATGAGGATTTAAATAAATCATTTCCCCTTCAACTTACCCAGCAATAAATAAGTGGCTTTTGGATTTCTGCTACTTTCATAGGAATAAAGTAATAATCTATATTTCTCAACTGCTAATGAATTCACCCACCTTACCATATGTTGGCTAATTGGATTTTCTCATTACATTTTTGCTCATTTCTCTATTGTGTTGTTTCTTTCCTTGTCAACATGTAAGATATTGACAGTATGCCTAGATAGAAATTTTTTTCTTTTGCTTTTGTACTGTACTTTTTCCATTAATATTTAGTCCCCTTATACCTCCCTCTTTTGTAGCAATCACCACTGTTGTCCATGTCCACACACCCTTTTTATTTTGCCAATCTCGCCACCCCCAATTTAGAGTCATCTATTGTGAGTCTATCTATTTTGCTTGCTAGTTCAGTTTGTTCATTAGTTTCCACATATGAGTGAAATAATATAGTATTTGTCTTTCTCTGACTGGCTTATTTCACTTAGCATAATGTTTTCCAGGTCCATCCATACTGTCATAAAGGGCAAAACTTTCTTCTTTTTTATGGCTGAGTGGTATTCCATTGCATAAATGTCCCATAGTTGTTTTATCCACTTATTTACTGATGGACAATTGGGCTACTTCCATATCTTGGCAGTTGTAACTAATGTTGCAAGGAACATAGAGGTGCTTATGTTCTTTTGAATTAGTGTTTTGGGTTTCTTTGGATATATTCCCAGAAGTAGGATTGCTGGGTCAAAAGGCAGTTCCATTGTTAATTTTTTGAGGTATCTCATACTGTTTTCCACAGCTGCTACACCATTCTGCATTCCCACCAACAGTGCAAAGGCGTTCCCTTTCTCCACATGCTTGCCAGCACTTGTTGCTTGTTGATTTATTGATGATAGCCATTCTGACCAATGCGAGGTAATATTTCATTGTAGTTTTAATTGTCATTTCTCTGGTGATTAGTGACATTGAGCATCCTCATATGTCTATTGCCATCTACATGTACTCTTTGGAGAAGTGTCTATTCAAATCCTTTGCCCATTTTAAAAATATAGATTTTATTGATTATGCTATTACAGTTGTCCCATGTCCCCCCCTTCATTCCCCTCCACCCTGCACACCCTCTCCCACCCACATTTCCCCCCTTTAGTTCATGTCCATGTGTCATAAGTTCTTTAGCTTCTACATTTCCCATACTATTCTTGCCCTCCCCCATCTATTTTCTACCTACCATCTATGCTACTTATTCTCCATACCGCCTTCTCTCCTCCTCCCACTCCCGTGTTGCTAACCCTCCATGTGATCTCCATTTCTGTGGTTCTGTTCCTGTTCTAGTTGTTTGCTTAGTTTGTTTTTGTTTTAGATGTAGTTGTTAATAATTGTGAGTTTGCTGTCATTTTACTTACATGTCTTTTATCTTCTTTTTCTTAGATAAGTCCCTTTAACATTTCATATAATAAGGGCTTGGTGATGATGAACTTCTTTAACTTGACCTTATCTGAAAGCACTTTATCTGCCCTTCCATTCTAAATGAAAGCTTTGCTGGATAGAGCAATCTTGAATGTAGGTCCTTGCCTTTCATGACTTGGAATACTTCTTTCCACCTCCTTCTTGCCTGGAAGGTCTCTTTGAGAAATCAGTTGACAGTCTGATGGGATTTTCTTATCTCTTGCTGCTTCCAGGATTCTCTCCTTCATTTTAATTTTGGCTAATGTAATTATGATGTGCCTTGGTGTGTTCCTTCTTGGGTCTAACTTCTTTGGGACTCTCTGAGCTTCCTGGACTTCCTGGAAGTCTATTTTCTTTGCCAGAATGGGGAAGTTCTCCTTTATTATTTGTTCAAATAAGTTTTCCACTGGTTGTTCTTCCTCTCCTCCTTCTGGTACCCCTATAATTCAGATGTTGGATTGTTTAAAGACATCCTGGAGGTTCCTAAGCCTCTCTTCATTTTCTTGAATTCTTATTTCTTCATTCTTTTCTGTTTGGTTGTTTCTTTCTTCCTTCTGGTCCACTCCATTGATGTGAGACCCAGGTTTTATTCCATCACTATTGGTTCCCTGTGCATTTTCCTTCATTTCACTTATTGTAGCCTCCATTTTTTCATCTAATTTGTGACCAAAATCAACCAATTCTGTGAGCATCCTGATCACCAGTGCTTTGAACTGTGCATCTGATAGGTTGGCTATCTCTTGATCACTTAAAAGTATTAGTATGGGGCTTTCATTCTGTTTGAGCCATCTTTTTTTTTGTTTTTCCTTTGGTCTGGTTGCGCCTGTTACATATGAGGGTTGGAGCCTTAGGTGTTCACCAGGGTGGAGCACCCCAGTTGCTGGGTTGTGATGTTGTATGTGGGGGCAGGGTCTGAGAGGGAATAATGGTGTTTGCTCTGCTCTCCGTTGGACCTCTGTCCCTTCCGCTGCTTCCCAGAGCAAACTGGGCCCCTCTGGTGACAGTTCCCATGTGGGTGGGCTTGTGTACCCCATGGGACTTTCCAAGGACATCTCTTGTGAGACTGGGAGTCTCTCCCTGTGCCTCAACCCCACAGGTGTTTTTAATCAGTGCCCCAAGGCTCTATTTCCTGGCACTGTGACCCTGGGTTGTGAGCAGTGCCTTGCTTCACAATGGCTGCCTCGCTGGGTCTGCTGGTTGCCACCCCTCGGCCAGGATCTGCCAGCTGCATCTTGCACGCTCAGGGTCTACCTGCTGTGGTCTTGTGTGCCCCATATCCCTTAAGCGCCCAGTCCCATCACTCTCTGCTCTCTGCACTGGGACCTGCGCCCAGCTGCCTGACGAATCTGCCCCTTCTACCGGTCTGGATGAACGTGTCTATTTTAACTTCTTGGTTGCTTGACCTCCATTCAGATAAATTTTCTGTCAGTTCTGGTTGTTATTCTGTTTCTAAATTATTGTTGTCCCTATCTTGGTAGTGTGAGGAGTCACAGTGTGTCCACCTTGCTTCCATCTTGGCTGGAAGTCCCTCTTTGCCCATTTTTTAATTGGATTGTTTGGGGGTGTTTTGGTGTTGAGTTTTATAAGTTCTTTATAAATTTTTAATATTAATCTTGTAGCAGATGTATCAGCGAATATGTTCTTTCATTCTGTGGTTATCTCTTTGTTTTGTTGGTGGTTTCCTTTGCTGTTTAAAACCTTTTTAGTTTGTTGTAGTTCCATTTGTTTATTTTTTTCTTTTGTTTCCCTTGCCTGAGGGGATATACTGTTACAAACAATGTATAAGATTTTACTGCATGTCTTTTCTTCTGGGATTTTTATGGTTTGGGGCCTAACATTTACGTCTTTGATCCATTTTGAATTTATTCTTGTGCATGGTATAAAAAGGTGGTCTAGTTTCATTTTTCTGCATCTATCTCTCTAATTTTACCAACACCATTTATTGAATTGACTATCTTTAGCCCATTGTATGTGCTTGATTCCTCTGTCAAATATTAATTGACTCTAAAGGTATGGGTCTATTTCTGGGCTCTTTGTTCTGTTCCATTGATCTATATGTGTTTTTATGTCTGTGCCATGCTTTTTTGATTACTATGGCCTTATGATATAGTTTGATATTAGGTAGCATGATTTTTTTCTTTTTGAGGATCAGTGTTAGTATGTGGGGACTTTTGTGGTTCCATATAAATTTTTGAAATATTTGTTTTAGATCTGTGAAATACATAATTGGAATCTTGATAGGAATTGCATTGAATCCTTAGATTGCTTTGTGTAGCATGGAAATTTTAATGATGTTAATTCTTCCTATCCATGAACGTGGTATGTGCTTCTGCTTATTTGTATCCTTTTTAATGTCTTTCTTCAGTGTCTCATAATTTTCCAAGTACAGATCTTTCACATATTGGTTAGATTTATTCCAAGGTATTTTACTTTTTGAAGCAATTGTGAATGGGATTGTTTTCTTAATTTTCCTTTCTGTTAGTGATTATTGGTATATAAAAATGCAGCTGATGTGTGTATATTAGTTTTGTATCCTGTGACTTTGCTGAATTCATTTATCAGTTCTAGTTGTTTCTTGGTGGAATCTTTGGGGTTCTGTATGTACAGTATCATGTCATCTGCAAATAAAGGCAACTTTACTTCTTTCCAATTTGGATGCCTTTTATTTCTTCTTCTTGTCTGATTGCTGTGGCTAGAACTTTCAGTACTATGTCAAATAAGAGGTGAAAGCAGACAATCCCTATCTTGTTCATGATCTTAAGGGGAATGCTTATACTTTTTGCCCATTGAGTATGATGTTGGCAGTGGGTTTGTCATATATGGCCTTTATTACCTTGAGATATGTTCCCTCTATTCCCACTTTGCTGAGAGTTTTTATCATGAATGGGTGCTGGATTTTATCAAATGCTTTTTTTGTGTGCATCTATTGATATGATCATGTGGTTTTTGTCCTTCACATTATTTATGTGGTGTGTTACAGTTATTGATTTGTGAATGTTGTACTAACTTTTTATTTCCAGAATAAATCCCACCTATACCTGGTATATGATCATTTTAATGTATTGATGTATTTGGTTTGCTAATATTTTGCTGAGATTTTAGCATCTATGTTCATCGGGGATATTAGCCTATAATATTCTTTTTTTGTAGTGTCTTTATCTGGTTTTGGAATAAGGATAATGCTGGACTCATAAAATGAGCTTCCTTCTTGAATTTTTTGAAACAGTTTGAGAAAGAGGTGTTAATTCTTCTTGCAATGTCTGGCAAAATTCACCTGTGAAGCCATCCAATACAGGGCTTTTGTTAGTTGGGAGTTTTTTTTATTACTGTTTCACTTTCTTTAGATGTAATCTATCTATTCAGATTCTCTGATTTTTCTTGATTTAGTTTAGAAAGATTATATGTTTCTAGGAATTTATCCATTATATCCAGGTTGTCCAATTTTTTGGCATATAGTTCGTAGTTTTCCTTATACTCTTTTGTATTTCTTTGGTGTCAGTTTTTATTTCTCTTCTTTCATTTCTGATTTTATTTATTTTTGGGTCCTCCCTCCCTTTTCCTTCATGAATCCAGTTAAAGGTTTGTCAATCTTGTTTATCTTTTCAAAGAACCAGCTCTTGGGTTCATTGATTTTCTGTAGACTCTATTTCATTTATTTCTGCTCTGATCTTTATTATTTCCTTCCTTCCACTAACTTTGGGCTTTGTTATTGTTTTTTTCAAGTCCTTTTACATGTAAAATTAGATTGTTTATTTGATCTTTTTCTTTTTTCTTGAGATAGGCCTGTAATGCTATGAATTTCCCCCTTAGGACAGCTTTCCCTGTGTTCCACAGAGTTTGGGTTGTTGTATTCTTATTTTCATTTGTTTCTAGGTACCTTTGACTTCTTCCTTGATCTTTTGTTGACCCATTTATTGTTTAATAACATGTTATTTAGTGTCCACACTTTTTGCATTTTTTAGTTTTCTTCTTGTGATTGATTTCTGGTTTCATAACACTGTGGTCAGAGAAGATGCTTGATATAAATTCAATCTTCTTAAATTCATTGAGTTGAGAATTGTTTTGTGTCCTACTATGTCATCTTTCCATGTGCAGTTGAAAAATTTGTATAGTTTGCTGCTTTGGGGTGAAATGTTCTGAAGATGTCAATTAAATCTGTGAGATCTAGTGTGTTAAGGCTGCTATATCCTTGTTGATTTTCTCTCTAGAAGATCTATCCATTGAAGTCAATGGGGTGTTAAAATCCCATAAAAATGACTGTATTTTCAGTTGATCTCTCCTTTTATGTCCATCAAGATTTGCTTTACTTATTTACATGCTCTTATATTGGTTGCAAAAATGTTTCCTAGGATTATATTCTCTTGCCCTTAATTACTTAGTAGTGCCCTTTTTTGTCTCTTAATATAGTCTTGGTTTAAGTCTATTTTGTCAGATATAAGTATTGTTATACCAACTCTTTTTTTATTCTATTCCATTTGCATGAAATATCTTTTTTCATCCCTTTACTTTTAGTATGTGTGTATCTTTTGATCTTCGTGTGGGTCTTTTGAGATGGTGTATATATAGGTCTTGTTTTCTTATTCATTCAGCTACCCTGTGTCGTTTGGTTGGAGCATTTAAGCCATTTACATTTAGGGTAATTATTGATAGAGACATATTTATTGCCATTTCATTTTTCAACTATTTTCCTCTTTTTTCCTCCTTCTCCTCCTCCTCCTGCATCTTCATTTTCTTCTTCTTCCTCTTTTTCTTTTTCTCCTCCTTCTCTTCCCCTTTCTCCTCCATCTCCTTGCAAGCCCTTTAACATTTGTTGCAGTACTGATTTAGTGTTAACATATTCCATTAGCCTTTTCTTGTTTGGGAATCTCTTTATTTCTCTTTCAATTTTAAACAATAGTCTTGCTGGGTAAAGTTGCCTTGGTTCGTAGGCCCTTGCTTTTTATCACCTTGAATATTTATTGCCAGTTCTTTTTGGCCTGCCATGTTTCTGTTGAGAAATCAGATGACAGTGTAATTGGAGATCCCTTGTAGGTAACTACCTGCTTTTCTTTTGTGGCTTTTAATATTCTCTCCTTGCCTTAAGAATTTAATCTGCAAAATATATAAAGAACTTACATGACTCCACTCCAGAAAGTCAAGCAATCCAATTAAAAAATGGGCAAAGGACTTGAACAGACACTTCTCCAAAGAGGACATACAGAGGATCCAGAAACACATGAAAAGATGCTCAATATCACTAGCTATCAGAGAGATGCAAATTAAAACCACAATGAGATACCACTTCACACCTGTCAGAATGGCCATCATAAACAAAGCAACAAACAACAAGTATTGGAGAGGTTGTGGTGAAAAGGGGACCCTAGTGCACTGTTGGTGGGATTGCAGACTGGTACAACCACTATGGAGAACATTATGGAATTTTCTCAGATAACTAAAAATGGATCTGCCTTTTGGCCCAGCAATTCCACTGGTAGGATTATATTTTAAGAACCCTGAAACACCAATCCAAAAGAACCTATGCACCCCAATGTTCATAGCAGCATAATTTACAATAGCTAAGTGCTGGAAGCAACCTAGATGCCCATCAATAAATGAATGAATCCAAAAACTATGGTATATTTACACAATGGAATTCTATGCAGCAGAAAGAAAGAAGGAGCTCCTACCCTTTGCAACAGCATGGATACAACTGGAAAGTATTATGCTAAGCAAAATAAGCCAGGCAGTGAAAGACAAATACCATATGATCTCACCTTTAACAGGAACCTAAACAACAAAACAAAGAAACAAGCAAAATATAACCAAAGACACTGAAATAAAGAACAGACTTTGACAGAGTTCAGAGGGGAGAGAAAGGGGAATTTCAAGGGAATTTCAGGGGAAAAGGGGAAGGGTTTACAGCAACAAGTATAAAGGACACATGAATAAAAACTAGGGGCAGGTGGAAATGGGAGGGAGGTGGGGAGGCTCGGGGGGTGGGTTGGGATGGGAGTAAAAGATAGAAAATTTTACTGCAACAACAATTTAAATAAAATTTAAAAAATAAATTAAAAATAGGAAACTTAAAAAAAACTGCACAAAACATGAGTCATGAGGGGGCACATTGTTCTGATGAGGCTGTCAATCATCAGCTGCCCATAGCTGTGGCCTTCTGAATCATCCAAATAGTTTCTGCAGTGGAATGTTAATCTTAATGCAAAATTTGCTGCAGATTCATTGCTCTACTCGCTCAGTCATTTTGAATGCTACAGCCACGTAGTATGCATGCTCACTCAGTAGCACTCAGTGGGGTCTACCACCCCCACTAACTAGTACAGTGAAATTGTCACTGTTCATGTATGTGCATTCCAGTCCACTCCCCTTGGCTGCCAGGTTACATCAATGTCATACAAACTGTTCTTGTTTTATTAACAATGGTTGGACATTTTCCAGGCAGAATATATATATTGGCAGAATATATATATATATATATATATATATATATATATGTATAGAAAATGTGTGTGTGTGTGTATATTTCTCTTTCCACACCCTCTTTTTCTTGCATCTTTCTTTGTGTGCCTGTTTATCTTAACTTCTCTCTGCCTTTGTTTCTATGTCCTTCTTTGTGTCTTTTTTTTTCTTTTGCTCTCTGTCTAAACCCTCTCACTTGGCTCCTCACCTCTCACTTTCCAACTCCATGCAAACACTAATTTCTAGTGCAGACAGCACTGTCTTTTTCTTGTGTTACTTGCAAAGCTGACTCTTACCCAAGACGTGAGCTGGGACAGTACAGTAAGGAGTTAAAGCAATGTGTTTCAAAATTGGTTGAATTTGACATCCTTTGAGAAGTTTATTCTTTTTCTACGAATTCTCCAGCCTGCCTTCAGAAATTCTAGTTTGGTTGGTCTGAAGAGGGGTGTAATGTACAAATGGATATCTATTTTTAAATCTCCCCAAGGGGTTCCAGGACACCATCAGGGCTGGCAATCTGTGTTAGTGCTGAATCAGAGAGGCTAGACAAATGCTCCCCAGTGCAGGCAGCTGGCTTGGGTGATTGGACAACCTGGGCTGTTCCAGTCTCAGATAATAACTTTCGACAACCACCCAGCTCAACAGGACTGCCTAAGTGGCTCACATGGAGTAGAAACGATGGCAAAGAAGGTCTGCAAGACATTTTACTCCATCTGAAATGGCTAAGGGGAGAAAGGCAAGGTTCAACTCAGCGTTAAGTGTGGCTGCAGTGCAGGAAATGGACACCGAGAGGCAGTGTTGTCCCACATGGCTTAGACACTCCTGACCTGAGGGCTGAACCACATTCCTGGAAGCCTCTGACTTGGGGAAAGGCTGGCTCACCAACTTCTCCCTCTCATTCTTAGACCCTGTCCTACAAAACCTGGCTCTCAGATGATTAAAGCTCATACACATTTATTTAACATGAATCATTTCATGTCAAATGCTGCCTTGGGTTATTTAATTTAATCTTCATAGCAATTCAAAGTAAGCTTATTATTTCCATTAAAGAGGAAGCTGCAGCTCAGGGAAGTTATTTAATTTCCTCATGGGTGGCAGAGCCAAGATTTAAACTCAAGCCTGTCTGACTCCAAGCTGAGTGTTCTTTGTGTTCCACAACTGCTACTTTATACAGGTAACATTTAATTGATTCCGAACGTATTTATAAATGAGAATTTACCAGTTGGTTTACTCATGCATGCTGATTATTTCTTTTTCTTTTTTTCTTCTTTCTTTATTAAACACAGTCATTAAGAATAACTGAGTTAGTTCAGAAGTCTTAAAACCCATGGTCTATTTGCATTGAACAGATGACTGAAGAAACAAAGAATGAATGTCTGATGCTGAACTAGTAGCCATGGGGTTGCCTACTGTACACAGTTGTGCCCAGTGTCAGTCACACTGAAAGATACAATGCAGGATTTTATTTGGTTAATATGGTGTTATTTAAAATTAGAAATTTCAGTAGTTTTAGGTGGGATGTTTGCCATGCATTTCATCCTAGTCCCCACCATTCCCTTTTCTTTCCATCTTTATTCTTTACTCATCTATGCTACCTGCCTGGTCTCTGCTGATGGAAGCACCACGCCAATGGGTCCTGGTTATACTATTGTACATTGTAACTGAGCCAACAGGGGCCCGTTCACGTGGCGTCTTGGAGCATGACCCAACAATGAGTATTGGAAGAAACAGGTTTTTATTTACAATATTCCAACCTTGGGGGGCGGGGACCACTTCAGCTTGGAGCCCTGTTCTTCCATGGGCACTTCCCTTGCTCCCAAAGGGCTGAGAACCAAAAGCCCCAAAACCAGAAGTTCCCCTTTTCCTTATCTGAATTTAAGCCAGCTGCGCAAACAGTTCTTCAGTACCTCTGGAAGGTACCAAAGCCTTTGTCCTCACACAGCAGCTCTCTCCTTCAGGATCTGGGGTACCTTGTCATCAGCCTCCATGTAATACTCCAGGAATGCATGTGACATGTTACACTGGATCATGGTGAAGTCTAAGAAAGGCACAAGTCTCAAGACAGTTGCTTTTCCATATGTCCTGATGTTACAGAACAAAAGGGGGGCCAAGGGTCATATACTATAACCAAAAGGAATCCCCCAGGTTCATTATGTCTGCTGCCTTATAGGAAAGACATCTATCAATGCCAGATATTCATGAAAAGGAAAGGAAATGTTTACTTAATGCTATACAGACTTAAAGTAGTGACCTAATTGTCTTTATCAAAATCCCAAAGTCCCTTAAAACACCCACAAACACACACAGTCCTTCCTTTCCCCTTTGTCCAGTCTGGGGTACTGTATCTCAGGAAAAGAAATAGAAGTCCATGGCTCAGGCAGCCCCCTGGTTCTTCCCAGTAATCCCTCTCAGCTGGTAGGGTTCCCTCGGTTCCTGGCACCATCAGCTGTGTCACTGGGATCTCTGCTAAAGCTGGGTGGTGATCCCTCCTTCTAAAACTGGGGGGGTCCCCACTCTGGCAAAGCTGCATGGCTCTCCTTTCCATTGCCATAGCCACACGGTTCTCTGCAGTGCTACAGCCCAGTGGTCCTTTCTCTGCACTGCCACAGCCACATGGTTCTCCCTGTACAATATCCGTGGGCGTCCCCACTCTGGCAAAGCCATATGGTTCTCCCTCACAGGGCTATGGTCCTCTCTCTACAATGGCTGCGAGGAGGGGGGTTGCCACTCTGCCAAAGCCAAGTGGCAGTTCTCTGCTAAAGCTTCATGGTGATTCTCTCTCATAGGGCTTTGGGAGTCCCCACTCTGCTAAAGACCGAGTGGTTCTCTCTCTGCACTGGCCGTGGTCCTCCCCTCAATGGCTGCCACATCTGGGTTTAAATTCCTGCACCAATCTTCCTCTGCAGCCCCATGTCTGACTCCTCCCACAATTGGCTACATTTGCCAGCACTCTCATATCCTTCTAGCTTTACTGGGCTGCCATCATGAGTTTGGGCAGGTGTGGCCCCATGTCATGGAGCCAGTTTTCTCCAAGCTCCCACATAGGTGGTGTAACTCAGGGGACCTGCCCCCCCGGTTAACTCTTGGGGGAAAGTTACTTCTATTCTCCTGGCTCAGAGCATGGCCACAGCTATTTAACATATCTATGTAACCAGTTAAAAGTTATAGATATGTTAAATGACCACACCAGAGGTTAGCTGCAAAGCTGTTGCTATGCAAAACAGCTCTCAATGGCCCTGCTCCATTTGTCCCTTCCCCTAACTCACACCTGAAGGGATAAGGGGTAAGGACATCTTATATGTCTTTCTAATATTTCCTGGACACCCTGAGTTCTGGGCCCCATGCCAAATCCCTATTTGGCGCCCTCTCTTGGCTGCACCCTGTTACACTGAGTCCTGAGTCCAGACAGAGTCTGGGTCTGCAAAGCAGCCAGTCAGCGTCTTACAAGGAAGAGTCCTGGTGGCTTTGGAGTCCTCAAGAACAGCTACAATCAAAGCAGCATGCCTGCTTTTTTACTGGCCCGTGGCAGGCCAGCTCCTACAGCCTGCATGGCTTCTACCTCACTACCGGCAGCCTGGCTCTCTACCTCATGGCTGCCCGCCCTTAGTTTAAATTCTGACCCAGAGCGTCCTGCGTGATCTCATCTCTGACTCCTCCCACTGTGAGCTATATTTGCCAGTTTCCTGGTATCTTTCTACCTTTTCTTGGCTGCCATTCCCAGTCAGGGCAACAGTGACTTGGTGATCCAGAGGGAACTGCATTTCTCAGCTACTCAGGAGTCAGAATACAGTCTGAGTCACAGCCCATCTTGGTTTAAGGTGGTAGCACAGCTATTAACACAGCTATTAAACCAGCTGTGAAGTTGCCACTGTAATGCAAAGTACCTTAATCCTATCACCCACTCCCCCGCCCCCAACCAAAGTTTGTGGAGGTTTTGGGAGCTCCTCAGTCTACACCCCTTTTCAATATGAGACCTGCCTTTGGACCTTGAACCTAACCCTCCCTCCATCTCCCTTCACTTGCTCTCCTTCCTTTCTGGCACCATCGTCATCACACTGGCTGTCCTTTGTAGCTGGCAGCATTACATGTGTGATGGGTGCATCTGTGGGTCCACTCTGCTGCTTCCAGCACCCAGACAAGGTTCGGGTATGCCAGATCTAAATTTAACTGCAGCTGCTTCATCAGATGCTTGGGTATTTTCAGCACAAGGAGCATAGGGTGGCTGAGCTAGAAGTTGTGAGGGCTGCTGGCCAAGGCACACCCAGTGTTTTGAATTGAAATTAGCCTTCAGCTTGTTCCAAGGCTTTGTTTCCTCCCCCTTTCTTTTTAGTTGGAGTTCAGGAGACTGAAGAAGACAAGAAGTGGTGGAGAGGAAGACAACACAAGACAGATCCTGGGGACCCTCTGAATTTGCTCTGTCATTTCTCCCTTTCTCCCAGTTAGTCGCCTTTATGGCATGTTATTGCTGGAAGATTGGGAGCTGGAGACCACATCCTCCAGCTAGCGTAAGGGTGAGTCACCTCCTGCCTGGGGGCCAAGAGGAGGGTATGGTCTGCACTGCACAGTGATGGGCTGCCTTTGGGCCTGTTCTCTCCTGGTCTGAGTCATGGTTCAGGGAGTTACCAGCCTTGCTGTGAGCTCCAGCATTCTTTATGTGTTGTCCAGTGTCCTTTCCTAATCTGAATGTTTGTCAAGAGGGCTATGTGCCCCAAAGCCTTGGCACCCAGCCCTCTGAAGGTTCCTAGCCAGGGCATGCTCTGGAGTTGGTAGTTCCTCTGGCCAAGAGAGCAGGTGTATGTGCAGAGTCACAGGCTTTCAGTGGCAGTTACAAATAGAAGAGGAAAATGGGCCCAAAGCAGTGGCATTGATGGGGTGGGGAGGAGGGGAGATGCACAGAGAGGGAGGATGCAGCTCATAGATCCTGGGGCTTCTTGGATGGAGGCAGGCCCTGCCCAAGCATGGGACTACCCCTGCTGGTCTCAACTGAGGCCCTTCAATCCAAGTGAGATAGGATTCTCCTTCTCTCCCTAACTCCTACTTGTTCAAGGCAAGAGAGATTCCCCTGACTACTGTGCGCAGTAGGTATCACTGGATAGCGCCTCTAGACCACGGCTCTTACAGTAGAAGGAGCCTGGGCTTCTATTGCAGGAGGCAAGATGTAGCTCTCAGAGATGGCTCATTTTCTGTTTAGGTCCCTGGCTTCTACCCTGAGTCGTGTCCTCAGTACTTTTCTGTTTGTCATGCCAATATTGACAAGATCTAGCAATTAGGACTCAACACCAGGCACATTTTAGACGTTTTGCTTGTATTAACTCATTTAGACCTTAAACCAGACCTACTTATGAGGTACACACTGCTATCATCCCCATTTTACAGATGACATGGGGACTCAGAGAGCTTGCGAGACTTGTCCAAGGTCACACAGGATTTGGAGCTGGGTGTTCTAGCACCAGAGCTCTTAACCACGGTGTATACCACCTCTCATGGTGCTTCACTAGGACTGCCTGTTTGTTGTCTATCTTTCACATTCCTATTTCCACAAGAAAAAGGAATCACAAGACATGTTTCTCATCCCAGGTCTGTCATATCTGTTCACCACTAATGATCAGCAAATTAATAATACATTAAACTAGCATCCTCCAGTCTTTTTCCAAATTATAAAATGCTAATGACTCGGGTTAAATTACAAATCATGACTTGCCCCCAAAGACTCTCAGTGTATGCAGTTACTTAGATGCAACAAGTTAGAAACCTTGGGACCAAAAGGTTAAAGACCAGCACACTGAGTCATTTAATCAGGCACTCCAAGCAAGTAGTGTTATTCCAAGAACCTCCAAGAAGGACACCTGCTTGTAAAAAATAGTTAATTTAGATAGATTGTTAATGTAAAAATCAACACAAGCCTCTTTTTTGGATCATCATTTATACAATCATGTTAGTAAGTATTCCATTTTATCACCTATCTATTAAATTTTAGTAAATAATTAACTTACTACAATTCAAAACTTCCAGATCAGGAAAGTTTGCACCCAGTAGACTGTTGGTTTTGTTTGTTTTAATTAATATGCTGATTCTGCTTTCCCTTTCTTTGCTTTTGCCTGATAGCCCTTGTCCACTCCTTTAACTTCAGCTTTTCTTAACCACAGTGTTTTACATCTCTTTGTTTGAATATAATGCAGAGCAAGTTTTGTTTTTATGCCACCCTGACAGTCTCTCACTTTTAATTGGTAGTTCAGTTTATTTACATTTGATACTGCTCACTGTACTTCTGTCAACTTGCATTATGTTTATTGTTTATTTTACTTTGCTGGATCCTCTTTATCCGTTTTCCGACATTTACTGGTTTGATCAAATTAGCATTTATTCTTTTTTTGCCATTGTTAATTTTTTTTACCAGCTCTAATGAAGGGTAATTGGCACATAATAAACTGTACATTTTAATGTATTCAATTTAATAAGTTTTGGCATATGTATATGTCCATGAAACTATCACCAAAATCAAGAGAGTGGACATATTAATTGCTCCCAAGAGTTTTCTTATGCCCTTTTGCAATCTCTTCCTCTCATCCCCACACCTTAATACCCACACAACCACTGACCAACTTCCTGTCATTACAGATTAGTGTGCACTTTAAAGAATGTTATAGAAATGGAATCATACAATTTGTATGTGTCTTTGTTTGATTTCTTTCAGCCAGTATTATGATTTTAAGATTTATCAGTAGTGTTGTGTGTATCAGTAGCTCATTCCTTTCTAGCCCTGAATAGCAAGCATTCTATGGCCTGGGTATCCCACTGTTGGTTTGTCCATTTGCCTGCTGGTGGGTGTTTGGGTTGTCCCTAGCTCTGGGCTATCCATCAAACTGCTCTGAACACTCCTGTGCAGGTCCTTGTGTGGAGTGGCTGGGAAATATGGTTGAAGTATGTTTAACATTTTAAGAAACTTGAAACTATTTCAGAAAGTAGTTGCTCCGTTTTAATGCATTCTTGCTATCAGTGTATGAGATTTCCAGTTCCTTCACATCTCACCAACCTTAGTATGTTTTTTAGTTTTTAAAAGTTTAGTCATTACAATAGTTGTATAATAGTAGTTCATTGTGACTTTAAATTGCATTTCCCTAATGCCTAATGGTCTTGAGAATCTTTTTAAAAATTGTGTTTATTTGCCATCCTAATGTCTTCTTTGCTGAAGTGTTTGTTCATATATTTTGCCCATTTTTTATGGTTGGTTATTTTTTGTTACTGAGTTTCGAGAGTTCATTATATATTCTGGATATAAGTCTTTTATTGAATATATGATATGTAAATATTTTCCCTAATCTGTGGCATGTCTTTTCATTCTTTTTAAAAAAAGATTTGATTATTTATTTTTAGAGAGAGGGGAAGGGAGGGAGAAAGAGAGAGAGAAAAAAACATGGGTGCATGAGAGATACATTGCTTGGTTGTCTCTCACACACCCCCAACTGGGGACCTGGCTTGCAACCCAGGCATGTGCTCAGATGGGGAATCAAACCAGAGACCTTTCGGTTTACAGATAAGAGCTCAATCCACTGAATCAGACCAGCCATGCTCTTTTCATTCTTAAAATTATCTTTCAAAGGACAGAAGTTTTATTTTTAATGAAGTCTGATTAATTTTACTATATTTTCCAATAATTTTATTTATTAATTTTTTCCATTTATGGACCATGATCTTAGATTTATAGCTAAGAAATCTTTGCCCATCAAAGGTCACAAGAATTTTCTCATAGGTTTCCTTCTACAAGTTTTATAGCTTTTAGGTTTGCATGTAGGTATATATGATCAGTTTTGAGTTAATTTTTGAATATAGTGCAATGTATGGATCAAAGTCCCTTTTTTGTGCATGTGGATATACAATTTTTTCAGCATCATTTATTGAGAAGACTATATTTTCTCCTCTGAATTGCTTTTGCACCTTTGTTGAAAGCCAGTTGTCCATACAAGTGTAGGTCTCTTTCTGGACTTGATCTGCCTGTCTGTCTTTATAGCAGTACCACCTATTTTAATATCTGTAGGTTTGTAATAAACATGGAAATCAGGTGGTGTTAATCCTTAAATTTTATTTTACTTTTTCAAAGTTGTTTATTCTATATATTTTTTGCATTTCTGTATGAATTCAGTCTTTCCCTGTTACCTATGATGTTAATGATAGGTTTTTCATGGATGCTGTTTATCTGATTAAAAAAGTTCCCTTCTATTTCTAGTTTGCTCTGAGTTTTTTTAAATCAGAAATAATGTTGGATTAAATATATTCTATGCATGTATTGAGATGATTACATGGGTTTTCATTTTAGCTTGTTAATATGGTGAACTATATTTATAAAACATTGATTGATTCTTTAAGTTAAATTAACCTTGCATTCTTGGGATTACCCCCTTCACTTCTAGTCATGATGTATTATTCATTTTAAACAGGCATTTTCTTTTAAAGAGTTAAATAATATAAAAAAAAATCTTACCAATGTAGTTACTATTTCCAGTAATTCTTTCCAGTTACTATTTCTGTAGTTACTATGTTCAATCTTTCACATGGATCCACATTTCCACTTGGCATCACTTCCACTCCTTTCCTTCTTTTTCTCCTCTTTACCTTCCCAAAGAACTGCTGATGAGAAGTTTTTTCCACTTTTATATATCTCAAGGTCTTTATTTCACTTACATTTTTTAAAGAGTTTTTCATAGTGTATAGAAAACATTTTTTCTTTCAGTGATTTACAGTTGTTCCTTAAGTGTTGGCTCACTTTCATTATTTCTAACAAAGATCTGCCATCATGCTTATTGTTGTTGCTATGAATGTAAACTGACTCTTTTCACTGTCTGGTTTTAATATTTTTTCTTTAGCTCTGGTTTCCAGAAACTTGATGTATTTTGTACTTTTGTGTAGTTTCATGTTTCCTGTACTTGTGCGAAGAGGTTGTTGAACTTCTGGAATCTCTTTATAACTTTTATCAATTTTTTTTAATTGCAGCTATGATTTATTTACATATTTTCTGTTTCTCCCTCTCTTTTGTCTCCATTGGAGACTTTGATTATATGTATATCAGGCCACTTAATGTTTTCTGAAGTTCAGTGATGCTCTGTTTGTTTACATCAACATATAAAATGTCCAAACCTGCAAGAGTTTTTATGAGTGTATTTGAGCCAAACTGATGACATTTGCCAGGAAGCAAAATCTCAAAGGATTGAGAAAATGCTCCAGAAAATGGCAGTTTTGCATTTTATTTTATACATTTCAATTAAAGGAGGATGTATATGGAAGGTTGATAGATTAGGGAGGAGGGAGAAAGAAAAGTAGGGAAATCTCTGGGATTGGATAAAAGGTAAAATGGAGAGACAAATACTTCTTTTACATTGGTGGGCATAGGATAGTTAACAATGAACATTTATAGCACACAGAGATGGTACATGGGAGGAGGGAGGCAAGATAGTAAGGAGCTGTTCTGAGGCAGTGCTGCTCTGGTGGGAGATTGTACTTTAAGGGGTATGGAGAAAGGATTACTTGGACATTCCAAAGGTATGTTTAGATGCAAAAAGATAATAGACCAGCTGAGTTAAAGTAATGATTTACTTTTGTCAAGGAAGATACTGGCCTAGGACATGACTACCTGATATGATTTGCTTTTAGTTAGGAAGTTTTAATTTCAGACCATCCCATGTGGTTACCTACAGTTTCTGAATTTGTGAGGCTGCCATGCAGGCCTCCCCTGAGCTTGTCAAATTTAGTATTTGCCCCCCTTTTTGTCTGGCTGGAAGTAAAAGGCATTAATATGGGGTTTGCCTGTATTCTAGGTACTGTTTACTTTAACCTTCTTAGCCAGTTCTTTGCACACGTGATTTGATTGGTACTCAGCTGAAGCTCGAGGGGAGCCCTCTGCAGATATCTGGAGTGCTGTCTTCTCCTCTCTGTCTCTCTCTTGCTCTGCAATTCTTCCTTCTATGGTACTCTGCCCTGCATGCAAATCACGGGATTTCCAGCTCTCACAGTCTTCTTGGTCCTTCAGGTGCATATCTTTAATTTAGAGAGGTCATCAAGCTCCTTGTGGTTTATTTCTTATTTGTCTTCTGTCTCTAGGGGTTCACCTTTTTTGTTGCCTGCTATCCAGTATTTTGAAAACCATATATATTTGTTTCATATATATGTTTATTTATTGTTTCAGAAGTGAGAGTAAATACAGTTTCTGTTATTCTATCTTGGTTAGAAACCAAGTTTCCCCAGATTCTGCCTTTAGTTAAAGCCTTAATGAAAGAAATATTGGGAAAAATTACTCATTATACCCAACTTTAGTTGGAGGGTATTCATGTCATCTCTTTTAGCTGAGTGGGGGTGGTCTGGGGCTTTGGCTCAAACTGGAATATTCAGAGCTGGGCTTGGGGTGAGTGGCTGCAGAGTCCAAAACTTCCTGTGGGGGTGGATCAGGGAAAGTGCTACCTATATTCCAGGTAAGACAGGGTCAGAAAGTATAGATACATATTTTTCTTTAAAAAATATTTTCTATATTCTCTTATCAGACTAATATTTCTTTTGGCCCTGGCCTTTCTATTCAGTTCCTGCAAGTGAAATCCTGCTTCTCAACTGGGAGGTAAAATACAGAAGGAACTCTGGGTGAGTCAGAAGATTAAGTGATGCTGGTGCAGAAGGCAGGGCATGCTAAACACTAAGAGTAATTAGGAGAAGCTTTTCAGATAAATTTGAAAACAGAAAGACCTCATCAGGATGAAGGATTGGCCAGTATTTTGAAATTAAAACATATCTTTGTGAGTAAAAAACCCCTCTTTTGATCCATTTAGGTTTCAGACATTTATACCTTGTGTAAGATAGCCTTTAAAAGCCTCTAAAAACCTTTGGTGCTAATTGGTTTACATGGTTAATTGTATTCAAATTGAGAACTGTTACTTTAAAAGTTATATAAATGGTTATTTTTCTTTGTCAAACAGAAGATCCTTAGACTCTGTGTTTGTGTCTTCTCCCTTTATGCTTCAAGGCAATACATCAATAAATGTGATAGATTCCTTGCCTTCCAGAATACAGCTAGAGATTTATTATTGGCAGGAACAAAAATGTATCTGAAACGTCAAATTCCAGGGCACAAGTCTACATGTAGAACAAACTAAATGGAGCAAAGGATTTGAGTGATGGCATCCACAGATGCTTTGTACCTGGTGGAATACAAGCATGGGCAAACCTACTAAAAGTAGGTTTACAGTTGTGAATACATGAAACAGTTTATCCTTGTATTATTTATTACTTAGTTATTGTGTTATTTATTATTATTAACCTACTTTTGCATACCCCTGTATGCTGGGGCAGGAAGAACTTTGAGAACTTTTGCACTAGACATTAAATTGTTTGAGATCAATGTCTATTTTTTAAAAATTTTTGTCATTAGCACCTATTTCTATCCTAGATACATAAGAGGCATTTAATAAAGGTTTATAAAATGGAAGAATGGAGGGATGGATCAATAGGCTAAGTGAGTGAGTGGAATAATCTTGTCCCCTTTTGGGTAGCTCTTGAAGGTGTCTGCACTGGCTTGGCCTGTCAGCATCTCTCTCCAAGCCCACTGCCCTGGTGGAGGTCTCTCATTAGGGCCTCTTCTAAGGTTCCCTTTAGGGCCACTGTAGTCTTAGAGCAAGGATTCTCAATACTTTCCACTGAAGTACTCCTATTCATGCTGGAGAATGGTTAGAACCTCTCCTATCTCCCAGAGTCTGAGGGCATGGCCTCAGGGAACCCAAGGCTGAATATGTTTTCTAAGTCTGATTTTTATCCTAAAATTCAACAAAATTTGCATTTTATATCATAGTGTTTCCAGCAGTAGTTAGCTAGGAAAGACATTAAAGGAAACTATACATTGAGTTTAATAAACTGGGAAGCATAAGTGTACCTGCTAGCCAGGAAGCTACAGCTTCACACTCCCAATTGAAAGCAGGCACATGTGCAATACAAGTCAGAATGAACCATAGAGGCCTGTCAGCCTAGCCTGGGGGGAGAAGGGAGGTGGACTGACCTGAAGCAAAAGAAAGTTTGGGAAGTTGATTGGTCATTTTGAGAAAGCACCAGGTCCATCCCACACCCAAGTTAATATAATCCCAGGGGAAAAAGAAGTGCATTCTCTCTCTGTCACTTGTGACCTGCACTAGCATGGTGCACTTACCTGTTCTCTCCATGGCCATGTGGCCTTAGCAGCCATGTGCCCATGGATTCAGGAGGGAGCCCCTCTCTCTGTTGCCTACCTGGTAATGAACTTGCCCTGCTTGTGCTCTCTATTGCCCAGGATCATGAGACCACGTGGCCCATGGTAGCACCACTCCATGTGCATGCTCCAGTAGGGAGCCTGAAATGGACCACAGCTGGAAACCCACACTAAGCTAGCCAGATTTTGAACTGGATTGAACTTTGGTATGGAACATCAACTCTGGGCAGTGGCTTTTGTCCTGGCCCTACTGAAGACAACACTGGACCTTTTCCATGGCAAAATGGACAGAGATAGGACATTGGGAAGTCAGGAAAGGAACCCCCTTAATTTTACATCATCATTAGAGCATACCACAGAGCCACGTCCTCCCATGTGGGTCTCAGAAAATTCTTTTCCTTTAGAGACAGCAAAAGCTCCACTTCCACTAATAACAGATGGTGTTTCACCAGTAACAATAATATATATCTGATTGCTGTTAAACAATTTTTTAAGTTTTTACCAACAGGTAAGATTATTGTTCTAAAATATGTATGTTGTGTTCATCCTGTGGCTTTCAGTGCCTCTGACACTGTGATGTGTACCTTCAATAGGTATAAACAAGGTATGGCAAAAGTAGGTTTACAGTTGTGAGGACACAAAACACAGACTCTATTATTGTATTATTATTAATTAATTATTGTATTATTTTCTGTATGAACAACTGTAAACCTACTCTTGTCCTACCCTGTGTGAGTTAGTATTAGTAAATGTCAAATTATGCAGATTAACTAGGGTGTTAGGAATTCAAGGAAGATCCGCTGCTAGCTGTTTTTATATTTCTTCCACAATGTCCCCTGAAAATAAACAAACATGGCTGGTGGGCTGAAAGAAGTATGCCTTGCTTTGAACAATCTGAGTGCTTCCAAATACCTTGGCAGTGAAATGAATTTTTGATTACTGAATACTTTTTCCCCATGATATTTTAATAATATTAGACATGTGTTTTCTGGAAGAAAATGTTTACTCTGAGTCAAAAATCATGTCCTAAACTGGAGTCAATTTCTAAAAATGTCCTATGTTTAAATGCCAACACAGAGTGGAAATTTTTAGGGTAGAAGATATTATTCCGAATAGGCTAAGAAACACAAATACTTTCTTCTCAAGGCAACTCCCACACTCAAGGCAGGGTGGTGTGGTGCCGAAGAGCACAGAGGTTGGAACCAGACTGACTCATTTCCATCTCTGCTCTTTCACTTAAGTGAATGGCCTTGGCTAAGTACTTAACTTCTTACTGACTCATTTTCTTTTCTTCTTTTTTAAAAAATATGGGGCTACTAAATAGTGCTTATCTCATAGGATTGGTGTGAGTATTAATAAGTTTCTATATGTAAAGCAGTAAGAACACTCAGAATATCCTTTTATACTAGTTATTTATTATTACATAACAAATTACCCCAACACTTAAAACAAGACTCATCATTCATTATCTTTCACAGTTTCTGAGGGTCTGGAAATTAGGAACGCTAAGATGGGTGATTCTGGCTAGAGAGAGATGAGGGAAGGCATGTGTTTTTACAAAATGATTCATTATACAGAATTAACCATATTCAGATCAAAAGAGGTCTACTAGTTTAGTCCATCCCTGGAAACATGTAAATTATTTCAATAGTTAACAACACACTCTTATTCTGTGTGTACTATGTGCTAGAAACTATACTAAGCATTTTTACCAGCATTCTCTCTTTAAATCACAGAAGGCTGAGGTCCAGAGCAGTTAAGGAACTTGCCCAAGATCACATGGCTATCAAGTGGCAGAGCCAGAATTTGAACTAAAGCTGTTTGAGTCCATAGGCTTTGTGTTTAGCCAGCGCACTGCTGCTTCAGAGTGTAGACTTTATTAATGATTCTTAAATTCTGTCTGTGCCCCTTTAAAAATCAGTTTATTAGCTTAAAGCTGTGGCTCATATACTATTTGTTTTTAAAAAGATTTATCTTTATTATACTAGTATTACATCATAGTTTATTTAGCTAAGGACTTCTGTTGGCACTTGTAAGAGCATGTGCTCTTATTCCTGTGCATTTCTGAGATTTTAGAGTCTTGATGTGTTAACTTCACAAATTCTTTTTTTTTTTTTAAGATTTTATTTACTTTATTTTTAGAGTTGGAAGAGGGAGACAGAGAGAGACATCAATGTGTGGTTGCTGGGGGTTATGGCCTGCAACCCAGGCATGTGCCCTGACTGGGAATCGAACCTGCGATGACTGGTTCGCAGCCCGCGCTCAATCCACTGAGCTATGCCAGCCAGGGAGACTTCACAAATTCTTAAAGGAAGGTGAAGCACTCCTATAATCTCCACGACTCCTTTCTCCTTTCCCTGGACTTTAAAAACTCTTCAGGGTCTCTCTGGAGACACCATAAGCTGCCTTATAGTTTTCTATAGAAAACTATAATTCAACAGATTTCTTGAGTATCTCTGCACTGGGCCCTGAGTGCACAGAGGAAAAGACAGTTCTTGCCTTCCTGGGTTCTGGGTTGAGGCAGGGAGAATGATGGAAAACAGGACATATGCAAAGAGACAGAGATAACTTTGTGGGGCAGGCTGGCGCCAAAACAAAGCCCACTGCAGTGGGAGGTGGGATGATTTTGTCCCACAGGAGGGGAAAAGGGAGGGATTGCCCAGGAAGGTGAAGTCTAAGGTAGGCTTGCCCAGGTGCAGGGTTTGGTAGTGAAGAAGAGAAAGGCCATTTTAGCAGCGAAGAGAGCTCAAGTGATGGGCAAGGCAAAGGCACAAATACTTTATTTGAGGTGTGTGTGTAGTGCTGGGCAAATGGTGAGAGTGCAGTGGTTGGGTTCAAACTACAAAGAGGCCAATAAAGTTGGGAGGACTCTAGAGCCCTTGTGGAAGGTTTTAGGGGAAGAGATGTATAACCTGCTTCAGATTAGGGGCTGCGGTAGTGTGGGGTGGGGAGCAGGCGGGAATCATGGTTCATTGTCTGGTTAGCCTGCTTTTCTAGAGGAAAACTCTACACAGAGCAGCCCATTTCTTACCTGCCTCTGTGTGCCCCACAGTGCTCTGCTTGGGGCAGTCACTCAGTAAATGTACCTTGAATAAATGTGCATGTGTACACACACTGATTTATTATTTCTCTAACTTATTTTTCCCTGGAGATTTTCTTTTAAGTCAGGCAATTAAGAATGGATTCAGGCAGCAGGAGGAAGTCCTGGTCTCACAATGACTGCAGGTTGGCATGCAGCTGTGGCCAAGGAGTGTGCTTCAGTTCCTTTGCACATTGGTTTACCCATTGTAAGATGAAAACATTTCCTCCTTTTCCTCTTTCATGGGTTTTATCAAAATTTTGACTGCTCCAAGCATCTTCCTGGTCAGAACAAATGTATGGGTCAAAAAATGGGAGAATTGAAAACTGGATTAACACAAAAATCCAAATGATCACATATTTGGTTTACCAGTACTACTGCCTTCATAGAGGTAAAAGGTAAAACATGAATTTTCTTTAATTTCTGGATCTCTTTTAACCTCTCCACCATAAAACAATTCATAAACTCGAATAAAAATGTATATTATTTAAAAAAAGAAAAAATATACCTGCCAACTACAACTGTGAGGAATGGAAATAGCTATGGTTTTTTGTCATTTGAGTTCATGACGATTTATCTGTCATATAAGTGTGAATACTTGCCTGCCACATTCTGTTGGTGTTTCTGGATTTATTTTGAGACAGAGAGAGATTGAGAGACCTTTATGTGTTTAGCTACTTGTCTGCATTATAGAGTTTATTGAAACATACAATAAAAATTAGCAAGAAGAAGATATTATCCACCTAATGCCAAAACATAATCCATGGCCAAATTTACTTGGCTTGTGACTTAGAAGTAAAGTTTAGCAGAAGGCTAACTTGTTTCCCCATTCTTTTGGCATCATTTTTTCTCCAGCACATATCCAAAAGACCCTTAACCATTTTAAACTTTTTCAGAAATAAAACTTCACTCCTGTCAATAGATAAACCATGTTAGAGGTCTAGGTTATGTTTTATTTATATTTATTCTATTAAGACCTCATTTATCCTGGGAAAACACACTTTTGTATTGTTTTATAGTTTACAAAGCATGCTTTATCCTACTCCATGGAAATCTTACTATTCTGTAAGGGAAGATATTTTTATTTGATTTGACAGTTAAGAAACCCAAACTTCTATAATTCTTGAGATCCCTTGGCTAGACCTTGACAGAATCATTTCCAGGGACTTTATATTCTGACTCCTGTAACCAGGACTTGCTTCCAATGGACTGACTACAAAACTGAAGTAAACCCACAGTCTCAGTAGGTAAATCTGTTGTTTTCTAATTTCTAAGTACTTGAACCAAGCAGACATTGAAATAAGTATAAAATTAAAGTGAAAAAAGCCACTTTTTTCACTAACATTTATTGAATAGTCACTATATGGTAGGCTGTGATAAATCCATGCATTATCTCATTTAATCCTCCCACAACCCTAAGAAGAAGAAGGTCACTAGAGTCATTTCCACATTTTGTAGATGAAGAAAGGGCTTCTGAAGTTTAAGAAGCAAAGTCAAAAGTCACATGGTGAATAGCAGAAGTAGATTTAAACCCAAGTCTGCTAGATGCCACAGGTAAGAGCTTAACCGCTCTTTTGACTGTCAAGAAGGATCTATCAAATGTTAAGAAAACACAGAAAAACAACTCTAAATAATGTTTATTGAGTGTTTCCTCTCCATAGACATAGTGCTATATGATTTACACATAATTTCTCATTTGCCCCTTACAACAAGCCTGTGAAGGAGGATCAGTGGTTGCTTCAATTTTATAGATGGTACAACTGAGGCACAGAGAAGTGCAGTATCTTGCTCAGATTCCCACAGTTAGTAAGTGGCAGAGCTGGGATCTGAACCCAAATAATATTTTGCCTAGAATTTGGGTAATTCTCATCTATCTAATGTTTCAATCCAGTCTTTTAACATTGTTTTTTGTCAATGTGGGGGTAAGGGGAAGTGGGGGGAGGTTTGATTGTTTAAAGAGCTCAGGACTCGTGTCAAGCAAGGGAGCAGCATCATGCAACCTTGGACAAGCTGGTAATAAGCAAACTTTTCTTACAAGAAGAGTGAGAATTTAATAGGAACGTTCTACAAGGACTTTGTCATGAGGAGAGTTGTCTGGAAATACCACATTATTGGGCTTGAGAACAGTAGATATGCTTTAGAGATCTTCACTGTAAGGTGGGGGTTTGGACAAGTTAGAAGTGTATTTACTCCCATGAGTCTGAAGAGAGAACAAGGTGCAGTTAAATAGCTATTAATAACAGTTGACTATCAGGAAAAAACATTCATGGGACTGTGATTGCTACAGTCTGTTAAGTAGATCATCAGGCTGATATCTACTACTTCTTTATTTTGTATTATTATTATTGGTTTCAGGCATACAATTATTAGATTAATCATAACTCTTGCTTTATAACACACTTTCTACATTGGTCCTTGTAACTGGTTTCTGTTGCTTATTGTTTTAAATAATTCTATTCTATTCTATTTATTTTTTTTCAAATATAAACAAAATTTTATTTAGAAAGTCACAGAGGTAGAAGAAATGAACCCTGGAAAAAGTGAGCCAGCAGGGCTGTGTGGGCTCGGGAAACAAGTTTACAGAGGTAAAAGAGGGGCCCGTGGAGCTTAGGAAAAAGAAAGGCAGAGAAAATGGTGCCAGGAGGAAGGAGAGGGGGAAAAGCATGGTCCTGCTCCTGAGAGAGAAAGAGTATACTTGAAAACATGTTCTAATACGTGCTTCTGGATATCCTGGACCCAGAGCTACAGCTCTGTCACTTGGTTTATCTGTGGATTCTTTCCCATATTCTAGACATAAAACCCAGGAAGAAATGGCTTTGGAGAGTCAGTGCTGAGCCCCAGAACATGGTGAATGTCAGTGCCTTTGATAAAAAACTTCTTCTATCCACTAGGGGTTAAGTTTTTAGTGCGGAGTCAGCCACAGGCTTGGTGAGAACACAGTATTCATGACACCCTCTTCAAATTCCAAGATAATGAAACAAACAAGTGATCATTTTCTAGGGAAATTGAGGCCATGTTCCAGTGCCCTGTGAATTTTGAAAATCACCATTCCTCTGCCAATTCAAACCTCAACCCTTTTTCTTGAGAGGGCCAGTTGGGGTGAAGCCAGCAGAGCTGCTTCTGATGGGAACCTGGGGGGCACCTGCACTTTGTCCATCCATGGCACAGTCAGAAATCCTCTAATCAGGCATTTACTGAAAGTTGAGGTGGCTTTGGAGAAAAATCTCTTTCCAAACCACCCACCCAGCACGGACTTTCATACTCGTCTCTTCTGCATCACAACTTCTTTCTATTTCTACAGAAAATGTATTTGTTCTGTTTTCCTTACCATTGAAGTGGGTTTTAATTGTGAAACCAAAGCAGGACTGGACATTTTGTGTTTCTAGTGGTTGACATCTTTGTTAAGACTGTTTCTCTATCAAGGGCTACATTTTCTTTTTTTGTTTGTTTTAAATGGGTTACATTTTTTTTTTTTTGTGATTGTCTCTAGTTTGACAGCACATTGCAGTGGCTAAGAACATGAACTCGGCAGTTGTAGTAACAGGTTTCAAGTTCCAATCCCACATACTAGCACAATTAAAAAAACTTTGGCAACCCATATAACTGTGCTAAATTGTAGTCCTTATCTACGAGATAAAGGTAAGTACTTCGTTAAATTGTTACGAAGATTATTTCAGACCTCCTCTAGAATGCATTTTGCGTAGCTCTTGGTATACAGTACACACTCAGTAAATGTTAGTTACTGATATTATTATAAAGCATATATGAGGTATGTCCAGAAGGTATTGAGCCATTAATATGAAAAATAGACATTTACTAAAGAAGATACAAGAAACATTGTACACAAGACAATGATGCCTCAGTTCCCTTCAAAGTAGGCACCTTGGGACCTCACACAGTTCTCCCAACCACCATAAACTTCTCTGTTGTATTTTCCTGAATCTCATCGATGGTCTAAAATCACTTCCCTTTCAAAGGTGATTTTAGTTTTGGGAAAAGCCAGAAGTTGTAGGGCACCAAACCTGGGCTGTGGGGAGGCTGAGTCACCTCAGTGATTTGATGTTTCTCAAAAAAACTGCACAAGACATGAGTCCTGAGGCAGCACATTGTCATGATGAAGCTGCCAATAACCAGCTGCCCATAGCTGCAGCCTTCTGAATCATCCAAATAGTTTCTGCGGAGGAATGTTCAAGCTTAATGCAAAGTTTGTTGCAGATTCGTTGCTCTACTTACTCAATCATTTTGAATGTGATGATCATGGAGTACACGTGCTCACTCAACTGTGTCTACTGCTCCCACTGACTAGTACAGTGAAATTGTCTTTTTTCACACATGAGCATTCTAGTCCACTCTTTTTGGCTGCCAGGTTACATCAATGCCATGCAAATGGTTTTCATTATATGAGCAATGACTGGACTTTTTATGGACAGGCCTCATATCTTAATATACTTATACACTTATTTCTCCTGGCTGGATACCCTGAATTAGGATTTTGGGGTCTAAGCATGTGTGCATTGTACATTTTTAAAAGTATATTTTATTGATTATGCTATTACAGTTGTCTCGGTTTTTCCCCCTTTGTTCCCCACCACTCAGTACACCCTTCCCTTCAGTGATCCCCCCACTTAGATCATGTCCATGGGTTGTGCATGTAAATTCTTTGGCTTTTCCATTTCCTATATTATTCTTAACTCCCCCCTGTCTCTTTTGTACCTACAATTTATGCTTCTTAATCCCTATGCATTTACCCTCATCCTCCTGCTCCCTGTTGATAACCTTCCAAATGATCTCCATATCTGATTCTATTCCTGTTCTAGTTGTTTGCTTAGTTTGTTTTTGTTTTTTAGATTCATTTGTTGGTGGTTGTGAGTTTGTTGTCATTTTATTGTTCATATTTTTGATCTTCTTTTTCTTAGATAAGTTTCTTTAATATTTTACATAATAAGGGCTTGATGATGATAATAAGGACAAGGTAAGGGCTTTAGCTTTACCTTGTCTGGGAAGCACTTTATCTGCCCTTCCATTCTAAATGATAGCTTTACTGGATAGAGTAATCTTGGTTGTAGGTCCTTGCTTTTCATCACTTTGTATAGTTCTTGCCATTCCCTTCTTGCCTGCAAAGTTTCTTTTGAGAAATCAGCTGATAGTCCTATGAGAACTCCTTTGTAAGTAACTCTCTGACTTTCTCTTGCTGCTTTTAAAATTCTCTCTTTATTTTTCACCTTTTGTATTTGAATTATGATGTGTCTTGGTGTGCAACTTTTTGAGTTTAACTTCTTCAGGATTCTCTGTGCTTCCTGGACTTGTATGTCTATTTTCTTTGCCAAATTAGGGAAATTTTCTTTCATCATTTTTTCAAATAAGTTTTCTTTTATTTTTAAACTGTGATTTTTAAATATTTATTTATTTATTTATTTTTAGAGAGAGGGGAAGGGAGGGAGAAAGGGAGAGAAACATCAATATGTGGTTGCCTTTCATGTGGTCCCCACTGGGGACCTGGCCCGCTACCCAGGCATGTGCCCTGGCTGGGAATTGAACTGGCAACCCTTTGATTCTCAGGGTGCACTCAATCCACTGAGTTACACCAGCCAGGGCTTCAAATAAGTTTTCAATTTCTTGCTCTTCCTCTTCACCTTCTGGTATCCCTATGATTTGAAGCCCTGGCTGGTGTAACTCAGTGGATTGGCCCTTTTGGATGATGTTGGCCCTTTTGGAGATGTCCCAGAGTCTTAAACTCTTCTTGTCTTTTTGAATTCTTGTTTCTTAGTTTTGTTCTGGTTGAATATTTATTCCTTATGTTCCAAATTATTGATTTGAATCCTAGCTTCCTTCCCTTCACTGTTGGTTTCCTGAGCATGGTGCCTGATTACCATGTTAAAAAGGTTGCAGCAGCCCTGGCTGGTGTGGCTCAGTTGGCACGTTATCCAATAACCAGAATGTTGCGGGTTTGATCCCTGGTCAGGGCACATACATAGGTTGTGGGTGTGATCCTCAGTCTGGGCACTTTTGGGAGGCAACCAATGCTTCTCTCTCACATCTCTTTCTCCCTACCTCTCTCCCTTCTTCTGTCTTTGAAAGCAATGAAAAAACTGTCTTGGAGTGAAGATAAAAATAAATAAATAAATAAATAAATAAATAAATAAATATAAAAAGTTTGCAGCAATTTACTATCCTACTATTAGTGAATGGGAGCAGTCTACTTCCCAAACCTTACCAACATAGGATTAGGAATCATTTAAATTTTGGCCAATATAATGGGTAGAAATGGTTTCTTATCAACTTAATTTATATTTTTCTGACTTCTAAAGAGACCAAGCATCTATACTTAGATTTATTGGCTATTTTCAGATTCTCCTCTAACTCTGAACAGCCTTTCCTGGTTCCTAGTCTTTGTGGGATTTTAGAAATACTGTTATTTTGGATAAATATTACTAATTTATAAGAACTCTCCATGAATTAAGGTTATTATCTATGTTGAAAATATTTTTCTCATTATATATTTGCCCTTCTTTTCTTTTGTGGTCTTTTGCTCTACTGCCATTTACATTTTTCATATAGACTGATGTATTCATTTTTTTCTTTATGTCTTCTTGGTATCCTGTTATTTATCAAAGACTTTTGAATGACACGTATATGCTAGAATTATGCTGTTGATCTCATTTCATTACAGCACTGGCTCTCAGTTTTCTGTGGGCATCAGAATCACTTGCAAAGCTGTGGGAAATTATGTTTCAGGGGGCCCAATCACAGAGTTTCAAGAGGTGGGGCTTAGACACATCTTTATTAAAAAGGAGAGTCTCATTTTGAAAAATGAGTGTTGCTTAAAAGTAGGTTCTTAAAGTGGCAAAATGTTGATATAGTTGTTGAAGCTGGGTGGTGTAGATGGAATATTTCTATCCACCCCAGGTTCATTTGTTGAAATCTTATTCCCCCAACAATGTGATAGTTTTAGTAGACTGGGCCTTTGGGTGGTGATTATGTTATGAGGGTGTATCCCTCTAAATGGGATAGCTGCTCTTATGAAAAAGACTCCAGAAAGTTCCATTGTTTCTTCCCCTATGTGAAGATACGTTGAGAAGACAGCTGTCTGTGAACCAAGAGGGCTCTCACCAGGACTAACCATGATTGGGCCATAATGACTTCCAGCCTCCAGAACTGTAGGAAATAAACTTCTGTTGTTTATAAGCCACCCAGTCTATGGTATTCTGTCATGGCAGCCCAAATGAACTAAGACACTGAGGATTACTTATATTGTTCTTTTTAGTTTTGAATATGATTATTTCCATAAAGTAGTAGTTTTGAAAGACAAACTTCTGCTAGCATGCAAAGTTCATCAAGGTTGCTGCCCTAATCAAAGTTCTTTGTTAAATTGCAGTAAAGATGTTTGTTAAATTGACCTGGAGGGTCATCTAGGAAGGGACATGGTTTCATCATGGTGGTGTTGAGCAGTAAAGCAGGCTGCCCAAAGTGGCAACTAGGCCAGAGCTTGAGCAGTCTGCCAGAACTATGCTGGACCCTTGGACCTTGACAGGGTCCCTTGGCAGGGCTTCTGCTCTCCTTGATTGCTTCATAGCTTCTGTCTCAGTTCTGCAGGACCCCATGGAGAGACAGGAGGAGATATTTCTGTTTCCTGGGCAAGCAAGTCAAAAATGGAAGTCAGCCTTTAAGTCTCTCTTGTGATTGTAACAGGGTGCAGAACAGGGTCCCCCACAAAGTAGCAGAGCATACACCTTCATAAACCTTGATTGGGGGAATGGTGAAATGGGTGATATGACATTTAAAATACTTTGCATAATGATGGCAAGTTAATAGCTGGGCTGTTGTCCTGGGTGACTTTAAGGATATATTATGACTCATGACATAGCCATGGGAGGTAGATGCCCACCCTGGATGCCCCTGTGTAACAGGAAACTCTTGCCCTGACTAAAAATGGCAGCAGAAAGAAAGTAAAATATACAGGGGACTGGCAAAAGTAGCACAAACGTAGTGCAGGAGGAGCTGGACATGAGGTCATGTAGGAAGTTCCAAGCTAAGCATTTAAAATAAGGGCAGTCTGAAAGAGAAGGGGTTTTTACATCATGATACCTGGGGTATTAAAGAGAAAGATGCTATACAGTCTATAGTGAGGTAGCAGCCAATACAGGCTGAAGGAAAGGGTGTAAGGAGAGCTGATGGAGCTGTGTAGGAACCTGCTTAATCAAGCACGGATTAATGGGAGGTGCTTGGAGCCAAACTGGGACTGTTGAGGTACAGACTTCTGCTCCTATGAAGGATGTATGGAGAAGTCACACTCTTGGGATCTGTGCCTCCCTGGACTCCACTATGATCCAGTGTAACATGACACATGTTTCCCTGATCCATTACATGGAAGCTGAGGACAATGTACAACAGATCCTGAACGAGAGAGCTGCTGCAAGACAATGGTGACTCTGAAAACCATGAATGTACCTTCAAGAGAGGATGGAGACCTGTTTCCACAGCCAGCTTAAGAACAACAGTTAAGGACATGGGGGAACTTCTGGGGATGGTTTGGGCTTATAGGCTGATGGGGAGCAGGGGAAGTGCTGGGTTTCATGGGAGCACAGGGCTCTGAGCAGGACTGTTTTCAGCCCCTGTGAGGTTGGAATCCTATAAATAAAAACTTATTTTCATCAACAGTAACTGTTGGGTCATGCATCAGGGTGGCCCATGGATGAACCCTGGTTTGGTCCATTATAGGATGACAGCAGCAGGTGGTGCTAGTGGTAGAGTCTTTGATGATCAGTGACTTAGAAGTGTTCTCATTTCTCATTACATTGGTATATCTCTCCCTTCATGAAAAATCCTCTGTCAATCATCATCTTATACTCGCCCTAAATCTTCTAATACCATCTCTCTATTTTTCCACCCAATATAGCACTTTCTTCCTAGTCATATTAATGCATTTGCCTTTACTGTGATTGGCTTACTTCTGTCCCCAGGATAAACACAAAACACACAAGTCTACCTGGGATGACTCACCCTGACTTTCCTGATTCTGAGTCATCACCTCTTAAAATACTGCTCAAAATGCATGCAGGGAAAGCCCAGAGTAAACTGGCCCTCCATTTGCCTACATGCAAGGACAAAGATAACCAGGTAATTAAATAAACCGTCAAGGCAAAGAAGAAGTTACACCATGAATAAGCAGAACAGGTAAAATACCACTAGGGGAAGTGAAGAGAATGCTGGGAGGAAAAGAACTTTTGAGAAGGTTTCATTGGAACACTTGGGGAGATTTAGGAGTAAATCAGTTATATGCATAAATTGAAAGCAAGTTACCATTTCAAGGAATGATCAGAAATCTAGAACTGAAAAAAGAAATCTTGAAGTCTACCAAAACTAATTTCAAAATCCTACAAAAGTCTAAAAAATAAAATTGATGCAGCCAAGGACTGAATTAGTAATATGGGAGATAAAGTTGAAAAAAAGAGAAGTCTTCCAAAACTTAAAGATATGATGTAAAAAGAGATGAAAAAGATGAGAAAAGGCTGAAAAAAGATCTAAGCAGTTTACCCTCCATCCCTTTCAACAGGAGTCTCCAAAGAATGGAAAGAATATGGAGAGAGGATGTTAACTTTTTTCAAAATAGAGAAATGACATGGGTCTTTAGATTGAAAGGGACTATCTAGATATACATTGTTGAAATTTCTTCCCTGCAGGAATAAAATGAATATCCTTAAAGTTTTCAGAAAGAAAACAAGATTGCCTGTGAAGGGATTTGAGTCAAATTGGGTCAGATTCCCATTAGCAACTTTGGATGTTAAAAGACAATGAAATGGTGAGTTCCAGATTCTGAGGGAAATGATCTGAATGAAGAAATAAATACCAACTACACTAAGCATAAAAATATCTTTGGACACAGGCCAGGACTCAGAAGGATTGCTTCTATGTATTTTTTTCTAGAAGAATTACAGCTCTCCTAGAGCCAAGCAAAAAGAAGCCAAAGAGGAAAACATGGGATCGAAAGGATAATGACAAGAAATCCTAGGATGGTGACAGTTGCTCTGTGTGCCTAGACAGCAGTGAGTCCAAGTTAGAACAGGAAGTCAGAGGGCTCCATGGAAACATGTTCAGGAAGAAAGTGGGTAATATTTCACCAGTAATGTGATTAGGATCTAGAAGTGTCACTATAGCCTGTTATCAATGAGATGGTGGCTTAAGTCTCTCTCTCTCTCTCTTTTTTAACAAGAAAAACAATGGCCAGTAGATACTCTGGGAAAAAAAATGAAATACTCTACAGGGGGTCCAAACTTTTTGTGTCTCTGGGCCACCCTGAAAGAAGAAGAGTTGTCTTGGGCCACACATTAAATATATTATGGCACATAATCACAAAAACATCTTATAATGTTTCAAGTAAATTCATGATTTTGTATTGGCCCTCATTCATAGTCATCCTGGGCCACAAATGGCCCATGGGCTGTGGATTGGACACCCTGGTTCTACAAGAAAATTATAGTCTAAAGATAAAGCCAGTTAGGGTGGGATGGATGGTGATAGAAGGAGATTTGACTTGGGTGGTGAACACATAATACAATATACAAATAATGTATTATAGAATGGTACACCTGAAACCTGCATAATTTTATTAACCAATGTCACCCCAAAATGTAATAAAAATTAAAAATAAATAAAGAGAAAAAAAGATAAAACAAGTTAGATTTTGAGCAGTTGGTGTTGTATAAGAAATAGTAATGAACGCTCTGAAATAAAATCGGTTAGAATTTTTAGTGGGTACTCCATATAAACATCTCTTTGTGGTAAATATGTTTTTTTATTCCTGAAAGTGGTTTGCACTTAAGTAACATATATTTCTTTGCAGTTCAGCTTTTCCCTCATAATTTTTTTTGATGTATCATACAGAGAGTAGACTTAGGTATAAAGTTATAAAAGTGGTGTGTTTTCTCTCTCTCTCTTTCTCTTTCCGTTTCCTTCCATCACTCTACTTTTCTTTCCCTCCCACTTTGACAAATTATTTTGTTGTTTTTAACCTAACAATGGTGGCTTTGGTTTCAATTAGATCTCAAGCTCAGTATCTGCACACCTACACTTATGGCCATTAAGAAGCATAAACTTTAAAAAAATACATGAAGCCCAATATCAAAGCCTCATTTTTGTAATTTATTTGAAGAGTTCCTTAGTAACTAATAGCTCTTGTTTTGAGGAAATATGTATATAAAATTCACCAACTACTTTAGTTTCAATGAATTTTTTTCTTTTTTCTGCTAAATCCAAGGTAATTAATTAATTCTTTTTAGTTTAGTATTTTTTACTTAAATTATTTTTATTGTTATTCCATTACAGTTGTCCCAACTTTTCCCCCTTTGTCCTCCTCCACCCATCCCCCGCACAGTCAATCCCCACACCACTGCCCATGTCCATGGGTTATTCATTCATGTACTTTGACTAGTGCTTTCCCCTTCTTTTCACCATTATCTCCCTCCCCCTTCCCCTCTGGCTGCTGTCAGTCTGTTCCATGTTTCCATGCCTCTGGTTCTATTTTGCTCATTAGTTTATTTTGTTCATTAGTTTCCTCTTATAAGTGAGATCATATGAAATAAGCCAGTTTATTACCAACTGGCTTATTTCACTTAGCATAATATTCTCCAGTTCCATCCATACTGCTGCACAAGATAGGAGTTCCTTCTTTCTTTCTGCTGCATAGTATTCCATTGTGTAAATGTACCACAGTTTTTTGATTCACTAATTTACTGATGGGCGCTTTGGTTGCTTCTAACACTTGGCTATGTAAATTGTGCAGCTATGAACATTAGGGTGTATAAGTTATTTTGAATTGATGTTTTGGGATTCTTAGGGTATAATCCTAGCAGTGCAATGGCTGGGTCAAAAGGCAGTTCCATTTCCCGTTTTTTGAGGAAATTCTATATTGTTTTCCAAAGTAGCTGCATCAGTCTGCATTTCTACCAACAGTACACTAGGGTTCCCTTTTTACCACATCCTCACCAGCACTTGTTTGTTGATTTATTAATGATAGCTATTTTGGTAGGTATGAGGTGATATCTCTTTGTAGTTTTAATGTGCATCTCTCTCATGGCTAGCAATATTGAGCATCTTTTCATATGTCTATGGCCCTCTGTCTGTACTCCTTGGAGAATTGTGTGTTCAGGTCCTTTTTCCATTTTTTAACTGGGTTATTTGTCTTCCATGTGCCGAGTCATATGAGTTCTTTACATATTTTGAAGATTAAACCCTTGTTTAATGTATCATTGGCAAGAGTGTTCTCCCATATAGTTGGTTCCCTTTTAATTTTGATGATGGTTTCTTTAGCCATGCAGAAACTTTTTAATTTGATGCAGTGCTATTTGTTTATTTTTTCCTTTATTTCCCTTACCCTAAGAGATATATTAGCAAAAATATTGTTATGTGGGATATCTGAAATTTTATGGCTTATGATTTCTGCTAGGACTTTTATGATATCCCAACTTATATTCAGGTCTTTTATCCAATTTGATTTTTTTGTGGTGTATGGTGTAAGTTGGTGATTTCATTTTATTTTTTTGCATGTACCAGTCCAGTTCTCCCAACACCACTTATTGAAGAGACTATTTTTATGCCAATGAATGCTAATTCAGGAGCAATGAACGCTCCTTTGTCAAATATTAACTGGCCATAGAGACATAGGTTTATTTCTGTGTGTCTGTTCTTATTGATCTATGTGTCTGTTCTTATGTCAGTACCCAACTCTTTTGGTTATAGTGGCCTTGTAGTACAGTTTTATGTTGGATATTGTGATGACTCCAACTTTGTTCTTCTTTCTCAAGATTACTGAGGCTGTTCAGGGTCTTTATTGGGTCCATTTTGGAGTATTTGTTCTAGATCAGTGATATATGCCATTGGTATTTTATTTTTAATTATTTTTAAAGATTTTATTTATTTTTAGAGAGAGGGGAAGGGAGAGAGAGAGGGAGGGAAACATCAATGTGTGGTTGCCTCTTGTGTGCCCCCTACTGGGTACCTGGCCCACAACCCAGGCATGTGCCCTGACTGGGAATCGAACAGGTGACCTTTTGGTCAGAGGCTGGCACTCAATCCACTGAGCTACACCAGCCAGGGTTGCCATTGGTATTTTACTAGGAATTACATTGAATCTATAGATTGTTCTGGGTAGTGTGGATATTTTAATGATGTTAATTCTTCCAATCCATGAACACAGTATACACTTCTGCTTATTTGTATCTACCTCAATTTCTTTCTTCAGTGTTTTATATTTTTCCATGTATAGATTTTTTACCTCCTTGGTTAAATTTATTCCTAGGTACTTTATTTTTCTTGTTACTATAGTAAATGGGATTTTTCCTAGATTTTATTTCTGATATTTCATTGTTGGTATACACAAGTGCCATTGATTTCTGATTATTGACTTTGTATCTGGCTAAAAATATTTGTGTTTGCCAAATACACTTATTAGTTTGAGTAATTTTATGGTGGAGACTATAGGGTTTTCTATATACACTATCATGTCACCTGTGAATAATGACAGTTTTACTTCTTCTTCTCCAATTTGGATGCCTTCTATTTCTTTTTCTTGTCTGATTGCTGTGGCTAGAACTTCCAATACTATGTTGAACAGAAGTGGTGAAAGCAGACACCCATCTCTTATTCCTGATCTTAAAGGAAAAGCTTTTAGTTTTTGCCCATTGCATATAATGTTGGCTGCAGGCTCATCGTGGCTTTTATTATGTTGAAATGTGCTCCCTCTATTCCCACTTTGCTGAATGTTTTTATCATAAATGGGTGCCATTCTGTATTAAATGCATTTTCAGCATTTATTGATAAAATCATGTGATTTTTGTCCTTGTTTTAATGTGGTATATTACATTTATTGATTTGTGAATATTGTACCATCCTTGCATCCCTGGGATGAATCCTACTTGATCATGGTGTATGATATTTTTAATGTGTTTCTGAATCCATATTGCCAGTATTTTGTTGAGGATATTAGCATCTATGTTCATCAGAGATATTGGCTGGTAGTTTTCTTTGTTATGTTTTTACCAGGTTTTGTAATTAGGATGACACTGGCCTTGTAAAAAGAGTTTGGGAGGCTTCCCTCTTCTTTAATTTTTTGGAATAGTTTGAGAAGGTTAGGAGTTAGTTCTTCCTTAAATGTTTGGTAAAAATCACCTGTAAAGCCATATGGTGCAGGGCTTTTGGTGTCGGGGGGTTTCTGATTACTGCTTCAATTTCACTAGTTGTTATTATTTTATTCAGGTTTTCTGCTTCTTCCTGATTCAATTTTGGCAGATTGTAGGTATCTAGAAATTTGTCCCCTTTGCCCAGGTTGTCCAATTTTTTGACATATAGAGTTGTTCATGGTAATTTCTTACAGTCCTTTGTATCTCTGTGTTATCAGTTTTAACTTCTTTTTCATTTCTGATGTTATTTATTTGGGTCCTCTCCCTGTTTTTCTTGATTGGTTTCATTAAAGTTTTGTAAATTTTGTTTATCTTTTTAGAGAAACAGCTCCTGGACTTATTGATCCTTTGAATTGTTCTTTTAGTCTCTATGTCATTTAATTCTTGATTATTTCCTTCCTTCTACTCACCCTAGTCTTCATTTGTTGTTCCTCTAGTTCTTTTACATGTAAGGTTAGATTGTTTGAGATTTTTCTGTTTTCTTTAGTTAGACCTGTATTGCTATGAACTTCCCTCTTCACTATTTTCATTGTGTCCGATAGGTTTTGGGTTATTGTGTGTTCATTTTATATGTCTCCAGATACTTTTGATTTTCCTTGATATCATTGTTGACCCATTCATTATTTAATAACATGCTATTCAGTCTCCATGTATTTGATTTTTTTTTAGTTTTTTCATTGAGGTTGATTTCTAGTTTTGCGCCATTGTGACCTCAGTACATGTTTGATATAATTTCAGTTTTCTTGAATTTGTTAAGGCTTGTGTTATGTCCTCCCATGCAGTCTCTCTTTGAAAATGATCCATGTGCATTTGAAAAGAATTCATAATTTACTCCTTTGGGGTGAAATGTCCTAGAGGACAGTTTCTGATGAAACATCCATTTGATCTAGAGTGTTGATCAATACCACAGTATCCCTGGTGACTTTTTATTTGGAAGATCTATCCATTGTTGACAGCAGGGTGGTAAAATCCCCTATGATGTGTGTGTTGTCAATATCTTTCTTGAAGACCTCCAAGATTTTCTTTATATATTTAGGTGCTCCTATGTTGGGTGCATATATGTTTACAAGGGTCACGTCTTCTTGTCTGACTGCTCCTTTAAGTATTATGTAGTGACCTTCTTTGCCTCTTGTTATTGCTTTTGTTTTGAAGTCTATTTTTTCTGATATAAGTATTGCTACCCCAGCATTTTTCATGTCCTTTTCTGGAAATATTTGTTTCCCTCCCTTCACTTTTTCTGTGTAGATCTTTTCTTCTGAGGTGTGTCTTTTATAGAGAGTACATATGCAGGTCATGTTTTATTATTCGTTTTATTATTCTATCCTATGTCTTTGACTGTGGCATTTAATATATTTACATTTAAGCTTATTATTAATAGGTATTTATTCATTGCCATTTTTTCCTTTTGTGCTCATGTTTCTCTCTCATTTTCATCAGCTTTTTAAAGCAGTCCCTTTAGCATATCTTGCAGATTGGTGGACATGTACTCTTTTAGCCTTTTTTTTTTATTTTATTTTGTTTTGGTGGGGGAAGCTCTTTATTTCAGCTTCCATTTAAATGAGATCCTTGCTAGGTAGAGTAGTCTTGGTTCCATGTCTTTGCTTTTCATTAGTACTTTGAATAATTTGTGCCATTTCCTTCTGGTTTGTAGTGTCTCTGTTGATAAATCAGCTGAAAGCCTTATCTGAACTCCCTTTTATGTTACTATCTGTTTCTCCTTGCTGTCTTTAAATTCTCTCTTTGTCTTTAAATTTTGCCATTTTAATTATGTTGTGTTTCGGAGTGGGCCTCCTTAAATTTATCTTGATTGGGACCCTCTGTGCTTCCTGAATTTGTTTGACTTTTTTCTTTACCAAGTTAAGGAAGTTTTCTGTCAGTTTTTCAACCAGTTTTCTATTCCTTGCTTCTTTGCTTTTCTCTGATATCCCTATGACGTGAATATTGTTATGTTTTATGTCCTGAAGCTGCCTTAATCTATCTTTGTTCTTTTTTAGTCTTTTTTTTCATTTTGTTGCTCTGATTAGGTGTTTTTAATACCTTGTCTTCCAGCTTGCTAATCCAATCATCTGTCTCTAGCATGCTTTTAACTCCTTTTTATGTATTCTTTATTTTCTCTTGGTTCTTATTCAGTTGCTATGTCCTTTTTCATGCTGAAATATTCCTAAGTTCCTTGCAATTTACACTGAGTTCCTTTAGCATCCTTATAACCATAACTTTGAACTCTATGTTTGATAAATTGCTTGCCTTCATTTTACTTAGCACTATTTCTGGGGATTTTCCTTTCCTTTTGATTATTTTTTTCTTTGTATCCCCAGTTTAGGTGCCTCTTTTTGTTTGTTTCTGTGTAGTAGATTGATCTTCTTTGACTCCCTGACTTCATGGGGTGTCCTTCTGTGGTAGCTGACCTGTGGGACTCAGTGGTGCAGTCTCCTTGAATTCCTGAGCTGGATGCTCTACAAATGCCTTATATGCAGTTTATGTGGGATCTCTTGTAACTTGGTGTTGGTTATTGTTGGCTCATTAATTGGTGGGTTCTCCCCTCTGGCTGGCTTGCAGAGAGTTCTGCTCTTACCATGTCTTATATGCTTTTGTACAGGAGCTGCCAGAATGAAATGAAACAACCCAGCTAACAAAACCCACACCAACAAAAGATTAATAACTGTAGATAGAATAAGAATATTGTACTAAAGGAAAAAAAGAATATAAGGTGACGAATGGAAAGAAAAATGATTTTGAGAGAGTCAGGGAGGAGAAATAATGAGTGGGAATAGAAACAAGATGAAAAAAATGAGAAAATGAAATTTACAGCATAAATAAAATAAGGAGGGACTAGAGCAAAATGGAGTAAGAAAAGGGAAGAGTACAATGAGGTTTGAAAAAATAGGAACTAAATTGAAGAAAAATAAGTACAGCAGCAATGTCCATGACAGATGAGCTAAGATTAACAAAGGTGGGAAGAAAATAAGAATATTTAAGGAAGAAAAGACTGTGAGATACCTAAAGGACAAAAAAGGCTTTGAGAGGCTGGAAGGAAAAGAAATTAATAAGTATAAGGGTTAGAAACTAGGCTAAGAAAGGGAGAAAATAAAATTTTAAATGAAAAATAAAACAGGGCAGAAGAAAGGAAAAAATGGAGTAGGATTGGGGAACATAAACTATGAGATTTAAATTAATAAAATAGTAACTACTAGGAATAAAATGAAAGAAATGCAATGACAACCCCAACATCAAGGGCAACCAAGCAAATATTAATACAGGTGGAATGAGAATAAGGATGTTTTAAGAAAGGGAAAAAGATTGTGAAATGACTTATGGAGAGAAAGATGGTTTGGGGAGGATGAAAGGAGGAGAAATAGTAATAGTTAGGAATAGAAACTAGGCATATAAAAGGAAAAATAAAATTTAAAACAAAAATAAGAACCAGAAGGATGAAGGCAAAATGAAATAAGAGAAGGGAAGAGTAAATATGAGATTTTAAATAAAACTAAAATAAATAATAATAAAACCAAAAAATATATAAAGTAAAATAAAAATAGTGAAATAATGGGAAAAAATTTGAAGACAAAGAAACAATGTTGAAAAGCTATGTAGGAGAAAAAATAATGCAAATAATGAAAAAGAATGAGGTGGAATTTGTCTCAACAGAGTCTAGTGTTTGTTTGCCTACTGTCTTCTTTCTCTGGGTCCATCCCTGGTAGTGTCAGTTGGTGTTACAGTCTAGCTTTAAAAAGCCTGTTTAAGGCTACAAGTGATCCACAGTCTGTGACTATCTCCTTAGGGCTGGGGTAGTCCCTGCTGTTCTGCCCCACTGGCTTTTTATCAGCACAAGACTGAGGGGTGGTTCATCTAATGTCTGAGAGCACTGCCTGTACCATCTCCACCTGCCTCGAGAAGGGGTTTCTGGTGCTATTGGGAGAGTATGATGCATGGTTCTCTTCTGGGAGGCTCTGTTCAGTCTTCAGGGAAGATAGTGGGTGTTTCCCCCTGCCTCTGTACCACACATCTTGGTCTGCCCCAGATTATTTCCAATGATGTGTAGTTTCTGATGAATTAGCTATTTCATGGGAGGAGCCACTCTGTGTAAAAGGTCAGCTCTTTTCTGCTTGGCACTAATGGCAACTCTGTGAAAGAGCTGAGGCTGGGAGGGGCCCTGAACACTCCTTGTTGTGCCAGTTTCTAATCTCTCTGCTCGGCTGTTTTCAGTGGAATAGAGCCCAAGGAGGAGCCAGCATAGTGTTTGATGAAAGTTCATAAAGGGTTCCTTTGGAGATTCTCTTTCTTTCCCTTCCAGATATGTGCCTGGCAGGGGGTTCTTGAGCCTGGCCTTACTGTTCTGTAGAATTTGTAATTCTGCACGTGGGGGTTGGGTATGTCTTCCTCTTCCCAGGGCTTTGTACTGCATGGTGTGACTGGCCCTGCCTGGCTGCAAAGAATCTCAGGTGCTCAGCTTTTGTTCATCTAGCTCCTAGCTCAATGCTCTCACAGGAGGCTCAGACCAAGACCCTTCATTCTGCATGCAGCCCCTCACTGGCCAGTTGCTCTGGATGGGGCCCCACAATAATTTTGGCATACAGGCTTCTACTCTTCCTGCTAAGCTGGATTCAGTGGGCATGAACTGTGCTTTTGGTCTGGCCTCTGCTGCAGAGCCACTGAGTGCCTGTGTGGGGTCCCTGACCAGCTATGCTTCAACTCCCCTCTTTAAAAAGGTCCCTATGTGGCACCCACACTGCATCACTAAACCACTGCCTAGCTCTCCACGCACTCCACCTCCCCACAAGGCAAAAAATCTTTCTCAGTCAGGGCTGGCTGCAACCTGCTGGTGCCTCTCACAGTTTTAGGAGACAATTTCTCTCTTGAACCCTCCTGGTTGGCATGGCATCTATGGATGCCATGGGTTGGCATATAGCCTCCCAAGTCTCTCCTGATTAGGGTTGGAGGCTCCCTGTGCAGGATCTGGGCCCCTACTCTGAGAAGGGAGCAAGTTACTAAACTGCATTTTCTCTTGTCTGTTCTCTCCTCTGCTGCAGGCACCTTGTGAATGGCATTTTCCCTTCAATTTATAAAATCTCTTACCAGATGGTACAAAGCATCGTCTGTACTTTTTGGCTTCAAAAATTCTTATCAGCTAAGTTTCTGTTGACTGTTCAGGTCACTTTTCAGAAGATCAGCTGAGAATTTGTGCTGGGAGCACTAGCACATGGGCTCAGCTCCCACCTACCCAGCCACCATATTCTTCCCTTCCTAAATAATTCTTTAAAAATATTTACAGCAGTTATCTCTGGATTGTGGAGTTAGAAATACATATATGTACAGGGTCTGGCAGAGTAACACCTGCTGTGGTTGGTAGGATAATAATATGGGTATAATAATTTATAGTTTTAATTTGAACATTTCACCTAAACTGTCATACGGTGTGCTTGGGTATAATATTGTTATGTTACAGAATTACATGCTTATGATTTTGTAAGAAAAGATTTTGTAATAAAAGGGGGCATTATTTGTGCCAGACCCTGTATGTGTATTTGTGTGTGTGCGTATATATATATATATATATATGATTGTCCTATTTTTTCTATCAAGAATATGCACTTGCCTTTATAAAACACATAATAACATTCATTTTAACTTTATTTTTATTATTGACACTATTACAGATTTCCCCATTCCCTGACCCCTTTGTCCACCTCCACCCATCCCCCAAATTCCCTCTGGCCATCGCCACACTGTTGTCTGTGTCTATGGCTTATGCAAGTATGTTTTTTGGCTAATCCCTACACCTGTTTCACCCTGTAAAATTTAAAGAGAAAAATTATTTCTATTAAAACTGCTTCTCTTAAAAGTCTTATTGATGTCCCCACTTTCCACTAATCATTGCTCTTACACTTGGGAACTCAGTTTTTAAAGTAAGTTCACACTTTAACTGATAGCAGGTATAGTTTTACATGTTGATGCTCCTCCTCTAAGATTTTTAGTCTGGGCATGTACACCATTTCTGTTCTTCTGGCCCAGATCAGCCCAGCTGCCAGCTGCCCCTACCAGGTTAGGGAGGGTGTATTGGGCAGATGCAGAGTCTCTTGGCTCTGAGCTCCCTGAGCTCCCTGCACTCTGACAGATACCTGTATGTGGTGAGGGAGAAGGGAAGGCAGCAGGTCATGCTCATGGTGAACCCACATTGGCAGTAGCTTTAAGTCTTTTACACCAGGGGTCCCCTACTCATGGGCCATGGACCAGTACAAGTCTGTGGACTGTTAGGAACTGGGCTGCACAGCAGGAAGTGAGGGACAAGCTAGCAAGGAAATGAAGATTTGGTTGCATAACTGCCTGAGCTCTGCTTCCTGTCTTTGCCCCCACTCCACTATCCCCAGTTCATGGAAAAATTGTTTTCTATGAAACCATCCCTAGTGCCAAAAAGTTTGGGAACTGCTGCTTTACATCAATCATCAGATTTTTAAAATTGCATAAAGTATAAATATGAAGCCCAATTGCTTGCTTATGTGTGGAATTGGCACAATAAACAAAGTAATCAAATGTCAGGAACAGACTAAACTCAGAGCCTCTTTTCCATGAACTGTTTTGTAGGGACAAAACAGTTTTTGCAGAAGTCGATCAGCTAATTTACTTGTAGAGATTTGGGGAATTGCCATGAGAAGCTGAAAGGATAATGAACAAAGAACATTTTCAAATGTTGGAATTATCATGAAAAAGCCTTCCATGGAAAGGAGAAAACCACACAAAACTTGTTTCCTCACCTTAAACCATAGACCCTGCTCCATGCCATGGTTTCCTGCAGATGAGGAGAACCTCTAGAGGAGGGAGTGAGCATAGAAAGATGGAAAGGAGAAAATGGGGACGGGACCTGGGAGCTTGAGAGGAGGGTGAAACCTGGAGACAGGCAGTGCTGCAGGGAGGACAGTGAACCACACAGAGTGACATAGGTTTGTGCTTCAGTTTCCTTTCTTTGCTCTTGACTTTCTCTTGACTTTGTCTCTGCTTGCAACACCTTTATTGTGAAGAAGCAAGGCCATTTTGAAAAATCTTTGTATTCCCTAGCATGCTTACTGTTGGAAGGCAAACTCATTAGAATTGCATCTACATCCCAAGTTATAATTTTTTGGTAATTTTTATCCTCACCCAAGGACATTTTTCCTTGCTTTTAGAGAGAAGGGAAGGGGGCAGAGAGAGAGGAAGGGGGGAAGAAAGAGAGAGAGAGAGAGAGAGAGACGGAGAAGGGGAGAGAGAGACACATCTGTGTGAGAGAGAAACATCTATTGGTTGTCTTCCATACATGCCCCAAACGGGCATTGAACCCACAACCTAGGTATGTGCCCTGACTGGGGATGAAACCCACAGACTTTGGTTCACAGAGTGACACTTCAATCAACTGAGCCACATGAGCCAGGCTTTTGGTAAATATTTTTGACAGGATGTTATGTTGAACCATACATGATTGACATTTTTAAAGACCAAAAAAAGTCACATACTAGCAATTTCATACTATTCAATCTAATAATTTTGCTTTTGAAATTATGTGGCTATAAGTGCTGCAATTAATTTATAATTAGGTATGATTTCTGAGCAACTATTATATATGGGCAGGGATTTAAGTAGAATAAATTTTAACCTATAGTTTATTGGAGGTAATGACACTTTCAGGGGTTTCCCACTTGTGGCCTGTGGGTCACATGTAGCCCAGGATGGCTATGAATGTGGCCCTACACAAAATCATAAATTTAAAGAATTATGAGATTTTTTTGTGATTATGTGTTGTAATGTATTTAATATGTGGCCCAAGATAACTCTTCTTCCAGTGCTGGGCAGAGATGTCAAAAGGTTGGACACCCCTGCAATGTTTATGAATACTAAAGTGAGCAATAAATGCAGTTGACACATGTGCCATGTGTAAACTGTCCATTAATGTTTACAAACTAAAACCTCATTATTGTTTTTACTTTGGAGCTGTGGCAGACCAGCTTCCCAGGGAGCAGTCTCTGATGGGTGATTAGTGAGCAGGGTTCTATTAGGGGAGCAACTGGTTTGGTACTGGTGGGGAGAGAAAAGAGACAAACTGTTCAGATGGAGGAGCTGGGTATAGGGTTATTCTGACTGGCCTCAGCAGCCCCACAGAGAGCCTGAAGCAAGGATGGCCCTTCACGTGGTCCAGTGCTGGGGCACCAGCTACTGGGTGCAGGCTGCTCTGGGTAGGCGCCCTCCAGAGTGGACTGGCAGCTGTGGGTGTTGAGTCAACATCATTCCTAGCTGTGGGCAAGCAAACACTGCAGTCCGGATGTGAGGATCTGGGTGGCAGAGTACAGCATCTGTGACAGCACCATTTTTTTGTTATTTTATTTTAATTGTTGTTCCAATTTTTAAAAGTCTTCTGGTAGCCCCTTGGCCCTGGCCCTAGAGCATAGAAGGGATCAAAGGGCCCTGTTGTGAGGAGCTGATGGGGCTTGAGGCTACTAAATAGACTTTTAAAAGGTTTTCAGGGATCTCACCTATAAGTGGAACCTAATCAACAAAACAAACAAGCAAACAAGTTATAACTAGAGACATGGAAATAAAAAACAAACTGACAGTAACCAAAGGGGAGGAGGGTAATGGGGAAAGAAGTGGAAGGGTGTCAAGGAACATGTATGAAGGACCTATGGACAAAGCCAAAGCAGGAAGGATCAAGGGTGGGAGGTGAGGGTGGGAGGGGTGGGAGGAATGGTGGGGGGAAAATGGAGACAACTGTACTTGAACAGCGATTTAAAAAAAAAGAAAAACAAAGGCTTTTGGGGAAAAGGCTTTTCAGTGGACTGAAGAGGGAACGGGAGGGTATTAGGTGAGACTTGCCAGCAGATGTTAAGGTGGAGGGAGCTTTGGACAGGTCAGGATTCCTGCCTGATTGGAGCCTCAGTGGTCTCATTCATGAACCAAGGGCAGGACCTGATGACTCCCCTCTTCTTCCAGCCCTAGCACTAAGTAGCACTCTGGGTCTCATACTTCAATGGCCCTGAATTAGAGCAAGTCAGAGTCATGAATTCATCATTTGAAGGGCTAAGCACCTTTGAAATTGATTCAGATTTGAATTAGGCAGTTTGTGAATGCTCTCTTTCTTTGCTCAGACTCCTGGGGATGGGTGGGACAGAGAACAAAGCAAGATCCAAGCCAGGCCATTTTACAAAGAATCATGTTTATTTCTCCTTTCTCTTGTTCATGACTCTGAATAGGCACATCTATGACTAGCACACTCCATTTCCTTACTAAGTGGCAGGCTGCAGGTCACAGAAGGAAAGAAAGGAAAGGAGAGGAGCCAAGAATAGAAAACCAGTGACTTAAGCATAGCCCCTGTGCTTGCTTGGGCAGCACGTATACTAAAATGGAAACAATACAGAGAAAATTAGCATGGCCATGTGCAAGGATGATACACAAGCTCATGTCCCACATTTTTTTGAGGATGAAAAAATTCTGGATATGGATAGTGATGATGATTCTACAACAATGTGAATGCACTCAATGCCACTGGACTGTACACTTAAAAATAGCCAAATGATAAATTTTATGTTATGGCTATTTTACCACAATTTATGAAAAAGCAAACAGGTTCTAAGGGTAGGAAGGTTTGAAGAAGCTGTCAGCAGGCTATAAAGTAAAAGTCATGCAGTTACATGAATGAAATCAGTTATAGCCAAAAGAAAACCAAATCTAAAAATTAAAATGCAGCCCTCAGTCATTGGGCATTCCACAGTGTAAGTACAGAATAGTGGAAAGGGCCTAGGTGGATATCATCTGGGTTCAAAGCCTAATTCTCCCACTTACTGGCTGTGTGACCTTGGACAAGATATAAAACCTCTCTGAACCTATTATTTATTTATAAAATCAAAATAATGACATAGATTCACAGATATATTGGGAGAGTTAAACAAGATATTATAGGCAAGTCATAGTAATTGGCTTCTAGTGGGCATTCACTAGACATTTCCTTTCTGTTTCTGCGAGTGAAAGGTTGCAAGTTCACTACATTACAGGACACAGAAACTAACTTGAAAAAATGGTAAGGATAAAAAATGAAAAATACAGAGATAATATTTAGGTAGTAGTTTCTGGCATAGGCCACCAGGTGCAGCAAGAACACCCTAAATTGATTTAAAACTTTAAAAACGTAAAAACTTGTTACTAATCAGAGTACTGGCTTAGTTGTTATAACTAAGAACCCACCTAATACAATGGCTTAAATAAGATGGAAGCTTGTTTCTCTGTACATAATACTCCAGGGGTAAGTTATTCAAAGCTGGCAAGGCAGCTCTGTCATTCTCAACAAACAACTTCCATCTGTGGGTCCAAAGTGATTGCTTTAGATCCTGACATCATTTAGATAGCAGGAAGGGAGAAAGAGCCAGGGGTGGCATCAAATGGCATGACTCAGTAATGACACACCTTGTTTTTTCACTCATACCCCACTGACCAAATTCATGCTGTAAATGATCCTGGTTATTGTTATTGTTCTGTTATTGAAGAAGGGGAGGTTGGATGCTGCTGTATACCAACTGCTACAGAACAACAGGGGGCCCAAGGGCCATATACTATTACCAAAAGGAACCCCCCAGGTTCATTATGTCTGCTGCCTTATAGGAAAGACATCTATCAATGCTAGATATTCCTGAAAAGGAAAGGAAATGTTTACTTAATGCTATACAGACTTAAAGTAGTGACCTAATGTCTTTATCAAAATCCCAAAGTCCCTTAAAACACCCACAAACACACACAGTCCTTCCTTTCCCCTTTGTCCAGTCTGGGGTACTGTATCTCAGGAAAAGAAATAGAAGTCCATGGCTGAGGCAGCCCCCAGTTCTTCCCAGTAATCCCTCTCAGCTGGCAGGCTTCCCTCGGTTCCTGGCACCATCAGCTGTGTCACTGGGATCTCTGCTAAAGCTGGGTGGTGGTTACCCCTTCTAAAGTTGTGGGGGTCCCCACTCTGGCAAAGCTGTGTGGCTCTCTTACATGTCCACAGCCGTGTGGTCCTTTCTGCACAATGACTATGGGAGTCTCCACTCTGCCAAAACTGCGTGGTTCTCCCCCCGCAATGGCTGTGAGGAGGAGGGTCGCCACTCTGCCAAAGCCAAGTGGTAGTTCTCTCACAGGGCTGCTGGAGTCTCCATTCTGCTAAAGACTGAGTGGTTCTCTCTTTAATGGCTGCCACATCTGCGTTTAAATCCCTGCACCAATCTTCCTCTGCAGCCCCATTTCCGACTCCTCCCACAATTGGCTACACTTGCCAGTACTCTCATATTCTTCCAGCTTTACTGGGCTGCCATCGTGAGTAGGGGCAGGCGTGGCTCCATGTCATGGAGCCAATCTTCTCCAAGCTCCCACTCAGGTGCTGTAACTTGGGGGACCTGCCCCCAGCTGAGTCTTGGTGGGGAAGTTACTTCCATTCCCCTGGCTCAGAGCATGGCCACAGCTATTTAACATATCTATGTAACCAGTTAAAGGTTATAGATATGTTAAATGACCATACCAGAGGTTAGCTGCAAAGCTGTTGCTATGCAAAACAGCTCTCAATGGCCCTTCCCCCAGCTCACACCTGTGAGGACATCTTATATGTCTTTCTAATATTTCCTGGATACCCTGAGTTGTGGGCCCAAATCCAAATCCTTATTTGGGGCCCCACTCTTGGCTGCACCCTGTAACACAACCACACAAGTCACATTCTATTTCCTCTAGTTTACAGATCACAGGCTTCCCCCAAAACAAAGCTGATGTACTCCCCAAAATGGAAACACAATTTCCTGCTTGTTAAGTTATTTGATAAATATTTATAGACCACTTGCTAGGTGCTGCTGAAAACATTGGAGATATGACAGGCTTCAGAACAGATGAGGGTTCTGATATCATAAAGCTAAATTCAACAGGGAAAGAAGTAAACAAAAATTGGAAAAACAATTAAATACAAGTAAGTACAAAGATGGAAATTAAGGTGATGTGAAAACAAATAACAAGGTGGCAATTTAGATTAGGTGGTTAGGAACACCCTGGCTGAGGAAATGAGGTATATATAGGCTGAGTCATTTGGTGAATGGGAAATGGAAAATGCCAGGGATGGGGAACTGCAGGTGCAAAGACCCTGATGGGGGGAAGATATCGGAGGGACTATGGTACAGAAAAGCCAGTGTGGCTGCATTTAGCAGGAGAGGGAGAGATAATACAAGATCAGAGAGGCAGCCAGGAGCAGTTTGCTCTCTGGCATTTTCTAACACTGAGCACAGTACACAGAGTAGATACCTAATGAGCATTTGATGACTGAATAAGGTAAAAGATAAAGATCTCATGCCTACTCATTGCTTACTTCTGCTTTTCTTATGGAATGAATGGGGTTGTCTGCTCATTATACATATACCTCTGAGCTCCTGTCTCTTAGAAACTCAGAACCTTTTTCCCGTTGCAGTTGCTCTCAGTGTTCTTGGTAGTCCAATGTCCTATTTTAAAAATTAAACTTATTGGGATGACATTGGTTAATAAGATTATATAACTTTCAAGTGTACAATTCTATAATACAACATCTGTAATATTGCATTGTGTGCTCACTACCCAAAGTCTAGTCTCCTCCCATCACCATTTATTTGACCTCCTTTACCCTCTTCAATCTCTCCATACCCTATCCCCTCTGGTAACCACCACTGTTGTCTCTGTGGGTTTGTTTGTTGCTTTCTGTTTTAGGTCCTGCATATGAGTAAAATAATATGGTTCTTGGCCTTTTTCATCTGATTCATTTCACTTAACATTGTTACAGGGTATAATCAAGAGGAGGGCCCCAAATACCGATTTAGAATGGGGTCCAGAACTCAGGGTGTCCAGGAAATATTAGGATGTCCTCACCCCTTCCCCCATAGGTGTGAGCTGGGGGAAGGGACAAATGGAGCAGGGCCATTGAGAGCTGTTTTGCATAGCAACAGCTTTGCAGCTAACCTCTGGTATGGTCATTTAACATATCTATAACCTTTAACTGGTTACATAGATATGTTAAATAGCTGTGGCCATGCTCTGAGCCAGGGGAATGGAAGTAACTCCCCCACCAAGACTCAGCTGGGGGCAGGTCCCCCAAGTTACAGCACCTGAGTGGGAGCTTGGAGAAGATTGGCTCCATGACATGGAGCCACGCCTGCCCCTACTCACGATGCCAGCCCAGTAAAGCTGGAAGAATATGAGAGTGCTGGCAAGTGTAGCCAATTGTGGGAGGAGTCGGAAATGGGGTTGCAGAAGAAGACTGGTGCGGGGATTTAAACTGAGACTCTGCAGCCATTGGAGGGAGAACTATGCAGTTTTGGCCGAGTGGAGGCTCCCATGGCCATTGTGCAGAGAGGACCATGCGGCTGTGGCAATAGAAAGGAGAGCCGCACAGCTTTGCCAGAGTGGGGACCCCTGCAACTTTAGAAAGGGGAGCCACCAGCCAGCTTTAGCAGAGATCCTGGTGACACAGCTGATGGTACTGGGAACTGAGGGAAGCCTACCAGCTGAGAGGGATTACTGGGAAGAACTGGGGATTTCTATTTCTTTTCCTGAGATATGGTACCCCAGACTGGGCAAAAGAGGGAAGGAAGGACTGTGTGTGTTTGTGGGTGTTTTAAGGGACTTTGGGATTTTGATAAAGACATTAGGTCACTACTTTAAGTCTGTATAACATTAAATAAACATTTTCTTTCCTTTTCACGAATCTCTGACATTGATAGATGTCTTTCCTATAAGGCGGCAGACATAATGAACCTGGGGGGTTCCTTTTGGTAATAGTATATATTCCCAGCCCTCCCCCATGTTGTTCTATAACAGCCTGATACTTTTGAGATCCATCCATGTTGTTGCAAATGGCAGTATTTTATTTTTTATTATAGCTGAGTTGTATTCCATTGTATATATGTTCCACATGTTCTTTATCTAATAATACATCAAAGGAAAATTAGGTTGTTTCCATGTCTTAGTTATTGTGAATAATGCTTCAATGAACATAGCGGGTATATGTACCTTAACAAATAAATTTTTGATGGACTGATACCCAGAAGAAGGTTTGTTAGGTCATATGATAATTCTATTTTTAACTTTTTGAGGTACCTACATACTGTTTCCATAGTTGCTATACCAATTTACATTCCTACCAGCAGTCTATAAGGGTTCCTTTTTCCCCACATTCTCTGCAATACTTATTTCTTTGTCTTGTTGCACAGGTGGCAAACACAAGGACCTCGGGATGAATCTGGCCCTCCACCCTGTCTTATCTGGCCAGCACCTTGTTTCTATTTGGCAGCATCACCAAACTCTCACTTAACTGTTAAGCAGTAGTTACATTTATACAGTCCTAAAATTACATTCAGCCCTTTGAAGGCAACCATGAGGCTGTTGTGGTACCTGTCGAAAATGAGTTTGACACCCCTATCTTATTGGTAATAGACATTCTAACAGGTATGAGGTGGTATCTCACTGTGGTTTTGATTTGCATTTTCCTGATATCTAATTAAAATGAGCACCTTTTAAAATAAATGTTTGCCATTTGCATGTCTTCTTGAGAAAACTGTTCAGGTCCCTTGCCCATTTTTTAATAGAATTGTTTGCTTGTTTTCCTCTTTCAATATATTTTATTGATTGTGCTATTACAGTTGTCCCATTTTCCCCCTTTATTGCCCTTTGCCCCATCCCCCACCTCCCACCATCATTCCCTCACCTTAGTTCATACCCATGGGTCATACATATAAGTTCTTTGGCTCCTGCATTTCCCATACTATTCTTAACCTCCCCCTGTCTATTTTGTACCTACCATTTATGCTTCTTATCCCCTGTACCTTTCCCCCATTCCCCACCCCCCATTGATAACCCTGCATGTGATCTCTATTTCTGTGAGTCTGTTCCTGTTCTAGTTGTTTGCTTAGTTCATTTGTGTTTTTGTTTTCTTAGGTTCAGTTGTTGATAGTTGTTTGTTGTCATTTTACTGTTCATATCTTTGATCTCCTTCTTTTTCTTAGATAAGTCCTTTTAAAATTCATATAATAAGGGCTGGGTGATGATGAACTCCTTTAACTTGACCTTATCTGGAAAGCACTTCATCTGCCCTTCCATTCATTATAAATGATAGCTTTGCTGAATAGAGTAATCTTGGATGTAGGTCCTTGCCTTTCATGACTTTGAATACTTCTTTCCAGCCCCTTCTTGCCTTCAAGATTTCTTTCCAGAAATCAGCTGACAGTCTTATGGGAACTCCTTTGTAGGTAATTGTCTCCTTTTCTCTTGCTGCTTTTAAGATTCTCTCCTTATCTTTTATCTTGGATAATGTAATTATGATGTGCCTTTGTGTGTGCTTCTTTGGGTCCAAATTTTTGGTATTCTCTGATCTTCCTGGACTTCCTGGAAGTCTATTTCAAGAAGTCTATTTGCCAGATTGGGGAAGTTTTCCTTCATTATGTTTTCAAATAAGTTTTCAATTTCTCGCTCTTTTTTCTCTGTCACCCCTATGATTCGGATGTTAGAATGTGTAAAGTTGTCCTGGAGGTTCCTAAGCCTCTCCTTATTTTTTTTTTTTTTTAGTTCTTGTTTCTTTTTTTTTACACAATTTAAAAAAAAATTTTTTTTATTTATTTCTGTTTGGAGAGGGAAGGGAGGGAGATAGAGAGAGAGAGAGAAACATCAATGTGCGGTTGCTGGGGGCTATGGCCTGCAACCCAGGAATGTACCCTGGCTAGGAATCGAACCTGCGACACTTTGGTTCACAAGCCCGCGCTCAATCCACTGGAGTTCTTGTTTCTTAATTCTGTCCTGGTTGAATGTTTCTTTTTTTCTTCTGCTCCAAACCATTGATTTGAGTCACAGTTTCCTTCCATTATTGTTGATTCCTTGTATATTTTTCTTTATTTCACTTTTGATAGTCTTCATTTTTTCCTCTATTTTGCAACCATATTCAACCATTTCTGTGAGCATCCCGATTACCAGTGTTTTGAACTGCCAATCTGATAGGTTGGCTATCTCTCCATCACTTAGTTGTATTTTTCTGGAGCTTTGTTGTGTTCTTTCACTTGGGCCATATTTTTTGTTTCAGTATGCCTGTTACATAGTAAGGGGCCGAACCTTAGGTTTTCACCAGGGTGGGCAACCTACCTCACTGCGTTGTGACACTGTATGTGGGGGAGGACTTTGAGAGGGTACAGTGCCACTTGCTCTGCTCTCTCAGTCAATTTTCAGTCACTTCCTCCATTACCCACAATCAAATTGGGCCCTTCTGATGCTGATTCCCAGGTAGGTGGTTTTGTGTACATTCTAGGACCCTGTGAGTCTCTCCTACAAACTCTCCTGTGCGGCTGGGAGTTCCTCCTATTGCCTCAAACCCCAAGGGTTTTTTTAGTCAGGTTTTGAGGCTTTATTTCCTTGCACTGGAAACCTGGGTTGTGTGGTCTGTCTCTTTCCCCAGTTGTTCCTCCTGGTTTATGCTCATGCAAATGGGGGATCCCCTGCTATGTCAGCTGCTACCTCACCTGCTCCAACCTGCCAGTCACTGCCTTGCTGTGAGTCCTTTCCACCCTGGCTGCCCATCTCCACCATTTCTATAGATCTGGATGAATCTCTTCTTTTTCTTTTTTCCTTCCTTCCTTCCTTCCTTCCTTCCTTCCTTCCTTCCTTCCTTCCTTCCTTCCTTCCTTCCTTCCTTCCTTCCTTCCTTCCTTCCTTCCTTCCTTCCTCCCTTCCTCCCTCCCTCCCTTCCTTATTTTTATTTTAATTGTTGTTCAAATACAGTTTTCTGCCTTTTACTGCCATCCTAGCCCACCACCCCAACCCTCCCCAACTCCTTCCCGTTTCCACTCCACCCCTTGTTTTTGTCCATGTGTCCTTTATACCTGTTCAGGTAACCCCTTTCCCTTTTCCCCTGAAATTCCTTCCTTTCTCCCCTCTGGTCACTGTCAGCCTGTTCTCTATTTCAGTGTTTTTGGTTATATTTTGCTTGTTTGTTTGTTTTGTTGCTTAGGTTCCTGTTAAAGGTGAGATCATATGGTATTTGTCTTTTACTGCTTGGCTTATTTTGTTTAGCATAAGGCTCTCCAGTTCCAATCCTGCTGTCAAAAAGGGTAGGAGTTCCTTCTTTCTTTCTGCTGCATAGAATTCCATTGTGTAAATATACCATAGTTTTTTCATCTGTTCATTTACTGATGGGCACCTAGGTTGCTTCCAACACTTGGCTATTGTAAATTGTGCTACTGTGCTTGGTGTTTCAGGGTTCTTTTGGATTGGAGTTCCGGGGTTCTTAGGATATAGTCCCAGCAGTGGAATTGCAGGGTCAAAAGGCAGATCCATTTTTAGTTTTCTGAGAAAATTCCATACTGTTTCCCATAGTGGTTGTACCAGTCTGCAATCCCACCAACAGTGTACTTGAGTTCCCTTTTCTCCAGAACCTCTCCAACACTTGTTGTTTGTTGCTTTGTTTATGATGGCCATTCTGACTCGTGTGAAATGGTATCTCATTATGGTTTTAATTTGCATCTCTCTGATAGCTAGCAATACTGAGCATCATTTCATGTGTCTCTGGATCCTCTGTATGTCCTCCTTAGAGATGTGTCTGTTCAAGTACTTTGCCCATTTTTTAATTGGGTTGCTTGTCTTTCTGGAGTGGAGTTGTGTAAGTTCTTTATATATTTTGGAGATTAAATCCTTGTCTGCTGTATCATTAGCAAATATGTTTTTCCATACAGTTGGTTCTCTTTTTATTTTAATACTGTTGTCTTTAGCTGTGCAGAAGCTTTTTATTTTGATGAGGCCCCATTTTTTTATTCTTTCCTTAATGTCCCTTCCTCTAGGGGACATATCAGTGAAAATGTTGCTGCGTGAAATAACTGAGATTTTCCTGCCTATGTTCTCCTCTAGTACTTTAATAGTATCATGGCTTATATTTAAATCTTTTACCCACCTTGAATTTATTTTTGTGTATGGTATAAGTTGATGCCCAAGTTTCAGTTTTTTGCATGTAGCTGTCCAATTCTCCCAACGCCATTTGTTGAAGAGGCTATTTTACTCCATTTTATGTTGCTGCCCCCTTTGTCAAATATTAAGTGACTGTAGAGACTTGAGTTTATTTCTGAGCTCTCTGTTGTGTTCCATTGGTCTATGTGCCTGTTTTTATGCTAGTACCAGGCTGTTTTGATTACAGTGGCCTTGTAATACAGTTTGGTATCAGGTATTGTGATCCCTCCTACTTTGCTATTTTTTCTCAACATTGCAGTAGCTACTTGGGGTCCTTTATGATTCCACATACATTTTTGAAGCGTTTGGTCTATGTCTGTGAAATATGCCATTGGTACTTTAATAGGTATTGCATTGAATCTGTAAATTCCTTGGGTAGTATGGACAATTTGATGATGTTAATTCTTCCCATTCATGAACATGGTATATGTTTCCATTTGTGTGTGTCTTCCTTGATTTCTTTCTTCAGTGTTGTGTAGTTTTCTGAGTACAGGTCTTTTACCTCTTTGGTTAGATTTATTCCTAGATATTTTATTTTTCTTTTTGGTATATCAAATGGGATTTTTTTTCTCGATTTCTGCTTCTGCTGTTTCATTGTTGGTGTTCAAAAATGTCTTTGATTTCTGGATATTGACTTTGTATCCCACTGTTTTACCAGATTCATTTATTAGGTTGAGCAGGTTTTTTTTGTGGAGTCAATAGGATTTTCTGTGTACACCATAATGGCATCTTCAAACAATGACTGTTTCGTTTTCTCCTTTCCAATTTGGATGTCTTTTATTTCCTTTTCTTGTCTGATTGCTGTGGCTAAAACTTCCAATACTATGTTGAATAAAAGTGGTGAAGTGGACAACCTTGTCTTGTTCCTGATCTTAGTGGAAAGGATTTAATTTTTGCTCATTGAGTATGATGTTGGCTGTAGGTCTCTCATACATTATACTGAGGAATGCTCCCTCTATTCCCACTTTGTAGAGTGTTTTTATCATAAATGGGTGCTGTACTGTATGAACTGCTTTTTCTGCATCTATTGATATGATCATGTGATTTTTGTCTTTGCTTTTGTTTATGTGATGTATTACATTTACTGATTTATGAATATTGTACCTTCCTTGCATCCCTGGAATGAATCCCACTTGGTCATGGTGTATTATCTTTTTAATGTATTGTTGGATGCAGTTTGCCAATATTTTGTTGAGGATTTTAGAATCTTGGTTCATCAGCAATATTGGCCTGAAGTTTTCTTTCCTTGTTGTGTCCTTATCTAGTTTTGGGATTTGGATGATGCTGGCTTCATAAAAAGAGTTTTGGAGTCTTCAGTCATTTTGGATTTTTTGGAATAGTCTGTGAAGGATAGGGGTTAGCTCTTCCTTAAATGTTTCATAGAATTCTTCTGTAAAACCATCTGGCTCAGGACTTTTGTGTTGGGAGTTTTTTCATGACTGCTTCAATTTCATCTGCTGTTATTGGTCTGTTCAGGCTTTCTGCTTCTTCTTCACTGAGTTTTGGAAAATTATATTTTTCTAGAAATGTGTCCATTTCACCTAGGTTTTCAAATTTCTTGGCATACAGTTCTTTGTAGTAATTTCTTACAATCCTTTGTATTTCTGTGATATCAGTTGTAATCTCCCCTCTTTCATTTCTGATTATGTTTATTTGGGTCCTCTCTCTTTTTTTCATGATGAGCCTACTTAACAGCTTGTCGATTTTGTTTATCTTTTCAGAGAATCAGCTTCTGGATTCATTGATCCTTAGAATTATGCTTTTAGTCTCTATGTCATTTAGTTCTTCTCTGATCTTGGTTATTTCCTTCCTTCCACTTGCTCTGGGTTGTCTTTGTTGTTGTTCCTTGAGTTCTTGTAGACAAAGGGTTAGGTTGTTTGGTTGAAATGTTTTCTTTCTTTTTTAGGTAGACCTGTATTGCTCTGATCTTCCCTCTCAGGACTGCCTTCAGTGTGTCCCATGAGTTTTGGGTTGTTGTGAGTTCATTTTCATGTGTTTCCAGAAACTTTTTGATTTTTTCCCTAATTTCATTCTTGGTCCATTCATTGTTTAATAGCATGTTATTCAATCTCCATGATTTTGAGTGTTTTGGTTTTTTTCCCTTGGGGTTGGTTTCTTGTTTCAGCCCCTTGTGGTCAGAGAAAATGCTTGATACAATTTCAATTTTTTTGAATTTGTTGAGGCTTGTTTTGTGTCCTATCACGTGGTCTGTCTTTGAAAATGTTCCGTGTACATTTGAAAAGAATGCATATTTAGCTTCTTTGGGATGAAGGGTTCTGTATATATCAGTTAGTCCATTTCATTTAGGGCATTGTTCAATGCCCCAATATCTTTGTTGATATTTTGTTTGGAAGATCAGTCCAGTTTTGACAGTTGGGTCTTAAAATTCCCTAGTATATGTATGTTTCTATCTGTATCTATCTTGAAGTCCTCTAAGATTTTCTTTATGTATTTGGGTGCTCCTATGTTGGGTTCGTTTATATTTACATTGTTTATGTCTTGGTGGATTCTTCCCTTGAGTATTATAAAGGGAACTTCTGGGTCTCTCTTTATGGCTCTTTCTTTTGAAGTCTATTTTGTCTGATATGACTATTGCTACCCCAGTGGCTTTTTTTTTTTTCCTGTCCATTTGCTTGGAAAATTTGTTTCCGACCCTTCACTTTCAGTGTGTGTAGGTCTTTTGTCCTGAGGTGGGTTTCTTGTAGGCAGCATATATGTGGGTCATACTTTCTTATCCATTCAGCTATTCTGTGTCTTTTGATTTGCGTATTTAATCTATTTACGTCTAAGGTTATTATTGATAGGTACTTATTTGTTCCCATTTTTTTACCTGTGCCCCCCCCCCCACCTTTTCCTTCCTTTCCTTAAAGTAGTCCCTTTAGCATCTATTGCAGAGCTGGTTTGGAGGAGGTGTATTCTTTTAGACTTCTTTTGTCTGGGAAGCTTCTTATTTGGCCTTCTATCTTGATTGAGAGCCTTGCTGGGTAAAGTAGTCTTGGTTGCAGGCCTCTGGTTCTCATTACTTGGAATATTTCTTGCCACTCTCTTCTGGCTTGTAGCATGTCCATTGAGAAGTCAGCTGCTAGCCTTATTGGGGCTCCCTTGTATGTTACTTCCTGTTTCTCCCTTGTTGCCATTAAGATTCTCTCTTTGTCTTGGAATTTTGCCATTTCAGTTATGATGTGTCTTGAAGTGGGCCTCCTTGAGTTCCTCTTGATTGGGACTGTCTCTATTTCCTGGATTTGTGTGACTGTTTCTCTCATCAAATTAGGGAATTTTTCCATTATTACTTTTTCAATTAGGTTATCTATCCCTTGCTCTTCTTCTCCTCCTTCTGGTGCCCTATTATACAGATATTATTATGTTTCATATTGTCCTGCATTTCCCTTAATCCCTCTTCATTCTTTCTGAGCCTCTTTTCCTTTTTTTGCTCTTTCTGGTTTTTTTTTTTTAAGTTTGTCCTCCAGCTCACTGGTCCGATCTTCTGCTTCATCGATTCTGTTTTTGGTTCCTTCTACTGTGTTCTTCAGTTCAGAAATGGTTTTCTTCATTTCCTTTTGGCCCTTGTTGATAGTTTCTATTTCCTTTTTCATGTTGATATAGTTTGCAGTAAGTTCATTGTAGTTTCCCTGTAGTTTCTGGTAATTCACTGTGTGCTCATTGAGCTTTCTGATAACCATTGCTTTGGACTCAATATCTGATCATTGAGTTGCCTCTATTTCATCTAGCATTCTCTCTGAGGCTTCCTACTTTCCTTTCATTTGTGGATTCTTTCGTTGTCTTCCCATTGTTTGTGAGACTCTTCATGTTAGCTTCAGCTTCTTAAATTCATCTTTTCTGGCTCCCTGCGTTTATGGTATGAACTTCTGTGGTAGAATACCTGTGAGTTTCAGTGGTGCAGTCTCCTTGATCTCCTGAGCTCTCTGGTCTTGGGCTGTCATTGAAGTTGGCTCTGTGTTTGTCTTTGCGTTTTGATTGTTGTTGGTCTTTCTTTTGGTGGGTCCTTCCCACCAGCTGGTTAATTGAGAGTCACTCTGTCCACCACCTCTTATATTTCATTGTGCTGGTGTGGACAGGTTGCGTTGAAGCTGGTTCTTACATGCATACAAGGTTTTTAGGATTCTCTCTTGCTCTTGTTCAGTTGTTTGTCCTGGGTAATTTCTCCACTATTTGGTTGTATTTCCAGATAGGTCCTGGATTGAGGTTAGTGTGGCTTCCACTCCTTCCTTCACCTTCTTCTGTTGTTATCTGTTGCTGGTTCCTTTGTTGTTGGGTTTCCTCTTCCAGCAGGTATCCTGGTGTTCACAGCCTCCACCTACTCTTTTTTTTGTGATCAGCTGGAGGGGGAAGGCAAAGAGGTTTAAGACAGTAAGAGTGTATTTTATGATATTTATAGTAGCAGCCGGTAGAGAAGAGATAGGAGATCCTTTGGCTATGTATACTGTTAACCATAATATTCCACCCAACTAGCCAGTTTTTAGCAAGGATGGAATAAAGATAAGACTCTTGTTGGGGAGGGAAGGATTGTGAATTGGATCTAGAAAGCAGTGATGTTGTGGGAGGTCAGATTCTGAGGTAAGGTGAGAGTAAAGGATAGTAAATAGGTGTAGTGTGTGAGAGAATAGAGTCAACCACTACAGAATAGCATTAACCATTACAGTAACCACTGCAGAGTTCAGGAAACGGTGAAGTTGACTAAGATCTGGGAGGGGTGTTGTGCAGTATTTACAATTGTATGGAAGAGCTATTATTTACAATAATATTAGAGCAACAATGATATGACAGAATCTATGTAATCTGTATAACAAGAATAGGGAGTATAAAACCTTGAATAGTGTGCTAATGGAACACAAGTGAAGTGAAGGACAGTAAATTAACAATACACTATGAAAGAGAGAACAGGGGAAAGCTGTCAAATGATACAATTTAACCAGCCAAGTAAAGAAGACTAAACCGAAAGAAGAGGAATACAAAAATACTATTCAAATAAAAGATGTAAGAATAATGAAAAAATAATAATAGAAATATGCAAAAACTTTCAGGTTCTCTGTAATAGCAAAGTGAAATTTGTCTCGCTGTCTCAGCTGTTGGGGTGCCCCCTCTTTGGGTCCAACTCTGGTCTTTTCACAGTTCCAGGATTTTTTGTCTCACTTATGGGTATTTTAAAAAAAAAAGCAGGAGAAGGAAGGAAGAAAAGATGAAATTGGAAAGAAAGGAAGAAGGAATAAAAGAAGAAAGAAGGAAAGAGGAAAAAGGAATTGAGAGACAAAAAAATTATTATTTTTTATTTATTTTATTTTATTTTAATTGTTGTTCAAGTAGTTTTCTGTCTTTTGCTCCCATCCCATCCCACGTCCCAGCACTCCTCACCTCCCTCCCATTTCCACCTCTGCCTTGTTTTTGTCCATCTGTCCTTTATACAAGTTACTGTAAACCCTTTCCCTTTTCACCTGAAATTCCTTCCCCTCTCCCGTCTGGTCACTGTCAGCCTGTTCTGTATTTCAGTGTCTTTTGTCATATTTTGCTTGTTTGTTCTGTTGTTTAGGTTCCTGTTAGCATTATGCTAAGGGAAATAAGCCAGGCAGTGAAAGACAAATACTGTGTGATCTCACCTTTCACAAGAGTTACTTTAAAAACAAAAGCCTCCTCTTGTTGGTTTCGAACTGGTCAAACTGGTTTTGCTGGTCTTGCTGGCTGCAGCAGGCTTAGGGGTTATTCATTTTGCTTTCCCCCCTTCCTAATCAGCACTCAGTCAACATCCCCAGAGCTAGCCTGGTGCCTCTCCAGGGTCTTTGGGTGTGGAATCCAGGCCTTCCTCAGAGTGCAGTCTCACCAGGTTGCTGGCTTGTGCACTCAGCCAGGCCACCTCTGGTCTCTGAAGTTCAGGTGCACAGCACTTCCCAGGGGTATGGGGGTGTGCAGGGCCTTCTGTGCCACCTCAGGAACACTGCCTGGCTGGATGGGGAGGAGGCTGGAGCCACTGCTGCAGAAGAATTCCCCAAACAGTGTCTCTTTTTTCACTCCTTTTTGAGAAATTCTTCCTACTCAAGCCTGCCGCTCAGTACAGAGGCCTGGCCTCTCACACCACCCAACTCTCCAGCTAGACCGGGGACTATCAGGGTCAGGGCCCATCACGGCATGACTCAACTCTCCCCAGCTGGCATCCACAAACTCTGTGGGTGGTCACAGCCCCTGTGTATTTGCTACTTAGTCCTTATTCTTCTCTCTGCAACTTCAAGCAACCAAATCTCTCCTGGTTCTGCTCAAACCTTGTTTGACCAAGGAGGGAGCAGTTTACCCAGCTCTCTCCCATAATTTCTGTGGCAGACCTGGTGGTACCGGGCCTGGGGCTACAGCCGCCCTGGTCCCTGGGCTAGTCCCTGGGACCATATTGTCCTGAAGTACTCTCCTTACTGTCTGGTTATTCAATGCCTGCTACAATTTTTGCTCTCTTATTTTCATATATGCCAGGGTACTCTTGGCTATTTGCTTTGTTCCTCCATAGATTGGCTAGTTTTTTCTCCCATGTGTAGGGGGAAATGGAATCCACTCCCTCCTACCTTCCCACCATCTGCCTCCTTTTGGATGAATGTTTCTTCTTTAACTCCTTGGTTGTCAGACTTCCATACTGTTTGATTTTCTGGCAGTTCTGGTTATCTTTTGTTTTTATTTTTTTGTTGTCCTTCTTCTGGTTGTGTGAGGAGGCAAAATATATCTACCTATGCCTCCATTTTGGCCAGAAGTCCAGAATTGTTTGTTTTTATGTTGAGTTGTATGCATTCTTTACAGATTTTGGATATTAGCCCTTTATCAAAGGTATTGTTCGCAAATACCTTCTCCCATTTGATTGGTTGCATTTTTGATATGTTGGTGGTTTCTTTTCCTGTGCAGAAGCCTTTTAGTTTGGCATAGTATCCCATTCATTGATCATTGCTTTTATTTCTTTTGCCTTTGGGGTCAAATTAATAAAATGTTCCTGAAAACAAAGGTCCATAAGTTTAGAACCTATTTTTTCTACTATGTATTTTACTTTTTTAGGTCTCATATTTATTAGGTCTTTGATACATTTTGAGCTAATATTTGTGTAAGGTGTCAAATAACAGTCTAGTTTCATTCTTTTTTGTCTGGCTTTCCAATTTTCCCAGCACCTTTTATTGAAGAGGTTTCCTCTTCACATCTTATGTTTCTGGCTTATTTGTTGAAAATTAGTTACCCATATCCATGTGGATTTATTTCTGGGCTCTCAGGTCAGTTCCATTGGTCTGTGTCTATTCTTTTGCCAATATCATACTGTTTTAATTATTATAGTTCTGTAGTATAATTTGAAGTAAAATATTATTTAAATTATAAAAAATAATTATTGTATTTGTAGTATAATTTGAAGTAAAAAAGAGTGAATGTGATACCCCTGGCTTTGTTCCTTTTTTATGTAGTATTGCTCAGGCTATTCGGGGTCTTTGGTGTTTCCAGAGAAATTTGATGATTTTTTTCTATTTCTTTGAAAAATGCTATTGGGATTTTTATGGGAATTGCATTAAATTTGTATATTGCTTTAGATAATATGGCCATTTTAACTATATTGATTTTCCAATCCTTTAACATGGAATATTGTTCCATTTCTTTGTTCCATGTCTTCTTCATTTTTTTCAAGTGGTCTTTTAGTTTTCAGTGTTATGGTTCCTTCACATTCTTTGTTGAGTTGACCCCTAGGTATTTTAGTCTTTTTATTGCAATTTCAACTGGAATTGATTTCTTAAATTTCTTTTTCTGAAATTTCATGGTTAGTTTACAGGAATGCAATGGATTTTTGTACATTGATTTTTGTATTCTGCAACTTTACCATATTTATTGTTTATAATAGTTTTTTTGGTGAAGTCAAGTTTCCTATAGAAATAATAATCTGCAAAAAGTGATAATTTTACTTCTTCATTTCATTTAGATACCTTATATTTCTTTATTTGCAAATAAATATTTAGTTTTTCATCATTGAGTATAACAGTAATTGAGAGTTTGTCATATATGGCCTTTATTATGCTGAGGTACTTTCCTTCTATACCCATTTTATAGACTGTTTTATTCATAAATGGATAATGTATTTTGTCAAATGCTTTTCTGCATCTATTGATATTATCATACAATTTAATTCTTTATTTTGTTAATATGGTATATCACATTGATTGATTTGTGTATGTTGAATCATGCTTGTGCCCTTGAAATGAACCCCACTTGATTATGATGTATTATCTTTTTAACGTATTGTAGTATTTGATTCACCAGTATTTAGTTTAGGATTTTTCCATCTGTAATGAGTTCTTAAGTATTGCCTCCTCTTCATTTTTTGGGGAAGAGTTTGAGAAGGAAAGGTACTAAAGTTTCTTTGAATGTTTGGTAGAATTCCTTAATGGAGCACCTGGTCCTGGACTTTTACTTTTTTGGAGGTTTTTGATGACTCTTTCAACTTTCTTACTGTTGATTGGCCTATTGAGATTTTCCAGTTTTTCATGGGTTAGCCTAGGAAGGTTATATATTTCTGAGAACTTGTCTATTTCTTCTAGCCTTTGGTGTAGTATCCTTGTAGAGTCCTTTGCATTTCTGTGGTGTCCATTGTGACTTCTCCTTTTTTATTTCTGATTTTGTTTGAGTTATTTTTGTTTTTTTTCCTTAGGTAGCCTAGCCAGAGTTTTGCCAATTTTATTTGTTATTGAAAAGAACCAGCTCTTTGTTGCATATTTTTCTATTGTCTTTTTGTTCTCTATTTCATTTAATTCTGCTCTATTTTTATTATTTCCTTCTTTGATTTGGGCTTCATTTGTTTTTCTTTTTTATTTCTTCAAAGGTGAAATGTTAGCTTGTTTGAGATTTTTCTTGTTTCTTGAGGTAGGCCTATGATGATACAAGCTTCCTTCTTATTACAACTTTTGCTGCATTGCCAAAGTTTTGATATGTCATGTTGTCATTGTCATTTGTCTCTATGTATCTTTTCCTCTTTTTGATGGAGGAAGTCAAGAATTAAAAATTTTTGGCTTTAGTTATATAGTTAATAGGCTTGATGATTAATGCATGTAGAAAACTCTTGTTCCAGGACCTAGAATGTATAACCATACTCACCTTGACTCCAGAGGACCCACAAGCAATTCAACCTTTGTGCCTCAGTTGGACTGCCAACCATCAAGCTGTACCTCAGCTATTGTGCTCCAAGGAGGGAATATTCACTGATCAGGACACAGATAAAGAATCACTAGTCAGCAGATTAAAGGATGCTGGGGAAATTGTTGGACTGAACCTTTTATCTGATTAACCATTTTTCCTGAATTTCAAACCCCTTACCTACCCTCTTCCACGCTTTGTAAAACAGGTTGGCTTGAGAGAGATGTAAGATGGTCTTTTAGGGTACATATCCTGCCATCCTCTCATGTATCTAGCCACCTGAATAAAGTGCCCATAAAGACTCAATCCTTGTCTCTACTTATTTGTTCTGGTAAGTACTGGCACATGAATGTCATCTTTTCCAATTTCACCTTCTTTTATTTCTTTTTTGACCCATTTGTTGTTGTATAGCATATTGTTAAACATCCACTTATTTTTGTTTTTTTTTTCTGTTTATTTTTGCAGTTGATTTCTAATTTCAAAGCATTATGGTTGGAGAATATGCTTGCTGTGATTTCAGTCTTCTTAAATTTGTTGAGGCTAGTTTTATGTCCTAACATATGGTCTATCCTTGAGAATTTCCATGTATACTTGAGAAGAGTGTGTATTCTGGCTTTCTGAAATAGAATACTTTGTAAATATTGATCATGTCCATTTGGTCTGATGTGTCATTTAAGGCTGATATTTTCTTACTGATTTTCCATTTGCACAGTTTAGCCATAGCTGTCAATGGGGTATTTAGGCCCCCTGCTATTATTGTGTTTTTGTCAGTTTCTCCCTTTAGTTCCATTAGTAGTTGTTTTCTGTATTTTGGTGCTCGCTGAATGGGTGAGTATATTAATAAGTGTTTTGTCTTCTTGATGTATTGTCCCATTTATTATTATAAAATGTCCATCTTTGTCTCTTGTTAACTTTTTTAAAATATTGAAACCTATTCTCTCAGATAAGTGCGGTTATACCTGCATTTCTCTGGATGCCATTTGTTTGGAGTATCATTTTCCATCCCTTTGCTTTGAGAATGTTTGCTCTTGCAGCAGAGATGTGTCTCCTAAAGGCAGCAAATAGTTGGGTTTTGTCTTTTTGATCTGTTCTCCTACTCTGTGCCTTTTAACTGGTGATTTCAATACATTTACACTTAGGGTGATTATTAACATGGCCGTTTTATCTTGTTTTCTGGTTGCTTTGTGTCTTCAATGTCTCTTTTCAATTGTGTTTTTGTCTGTAATTTTAGTTTGGTGGTATTCTATGATTCCCCTGCTCTTTGTTTCCTCTTTTTTTGTGTGATATATCTCAGTTCTATATATATATTTGTGGTTACCATTAGGTTTATGCAAAAGGAAGTTTCAAATATGCAGTAATCCTTTTTCTTCTGGTTGCATCTTTATCATCCTGCACAAGTTCTGTCCGTTACCTCTTCTTCCCTTTTATGATTTCTGTTATCACAAATTACCCCTGTTTAGGCTGTGAGTTCATTTCAAAATTGCAATAACTATTGCTTCCTTTTTTAAAGAATGTTTTTACTCCCTTTAGCCTTTATATTGTCTTTAAATGTCAATACCTTATTCTGAGCAATACCCTACTCTGTTGCAATTTTCTGCTTCTGTCTGTCTGTTAATCATCTTACCTATAGTCTTGTATCCTTTTATCTTTTTGTTTCAGGTAGAAGAGTACCCTTCAGTGTGTATCTTAATGCAGGTATTATGATGGTAAATTCCTTTAGCTTTTGTATGTCTTCATATCTAAAGGATAACTTTGCTAGACACATTATTCTTGGCTAGTGATTTCTCTTTTACAACAATTTCAATATTTGATTCTACTCTGTATTAACTTGTAAGGTTTCTGATGAAAATTTTGATAATAATCTAATGGGATTTGTTTCATATGTTATTGCCTTCTTTTCCCTGGGTGTCTTGAGAATTCTCTCTTTGTCATTCATTTTTAACAGTTTTAATATTACGTTCTCAGAGAACGCCTTTTTAGATTGAGATAATTAGGTGTTCTGTTAGCTTCTTGGATTCAAGGATCCAGTAGTTTCCATAGGTTAGGGAATTTCTTATTATTTGTTTGAATAGGCTCGCTGTTTCCTTTTCCTACTCTTATTCTTCTGGTATACCTATTATTCTCATATTGTTCTTTTTAATGGAGTCAGATAGTTTTCATAGACTGTTTCATTTATAAACTCTTGAGTCTCTTCTTCCACTTGAGTCATTTCTAGATTTCCATCTTCTATGTCAGTAATTCTTTTTTAAAATTTATTGTTGTTCAGTTACAGTTGTCCTGTCTTTTTCTCCATTGCTCATCCCTACCTCATTCCCTCCCCCGCATCAATTCCCCCCCATTGTCTCTGCCCATGAGTCCTCTATTTGTCTTTCTATGCTTGCCCCTTCCCCTTCCTTCCTCCATTATTCTCCTCCCTGACTTTGGTCACTGTCAGTTTGCTCTTTATTTCCAACTGTCTGGCTTTATTTTGCTCATTTGTTATTTTGTTGTTGTTGATTAGGTTCCACTGATAGACGAGATCTCCAGAATTTCTGGTTTTTAAAAATAGTTTAAATCTATTTGGTGAAGTAGTCCTTTTGTTCGTTTATTTTATTTCTGAGTTTGTTGAATTGCTTTTCTGAGTTTTCTTATGTTTTCTTTAGTTTTTCCAAAACTTAAATGTTGAATTCTCTGTCATTTAAATCATATACTTCTATGTCTTTGTTTGTTTTTTAATATATTTCCTTCTCCCCCTTAATTCCCTTGTTATTTTATTTGTTCATCATGCTTGATTCATTATTTCTCTGTCTGGGTATTTGCAGTAGTGAAAATTCCTTTTTAAGTACTTGGCACTTCATTATGAAAGGGGACTCCCCTAATAATTGAAATTTATGTCTAAAAATTGTGTATTTATTTTTACACTTTTAAACTTCAGCCACTTTCAAAGCATTCTCCATTTAACACAATACACATATTGAGATGTTTTTTCTGCTGCTTAAAACAGTTTTTGTACTCATCAATTTTGATGTTTTTTAGTACCTCTGCTATTTTTTGCCTCATCTCTTCTACATCAACAAAATGTTTCCCTTTGAGGATGTTTTCCATCCCGGGAAACAAAAACAAGAAGTTGCTTGGAGCGAGATCAGATGGGTCATGCCATTTTAGTTAAACCTGCTGAACACTCAGCATAGTGCAGGCAGGTGCTCTTGTGAATCACCCATCATGAAATGGGCAAACGCATTGAAAGTGTCTTAAAAAAAAATTCACTGAAGCTGAAAGCAGCCTCTCATAACAATGCCAGCTGGTACACTGATACAGATGGGTTCCTAGACCACTCACCTAGTGGGGGGAAGTCTGTACTACAAGGGGCTCATCCTCCAGAAGATAATTCTGGTTTTTTGGCAGGCTCTTGTATTTAGCAGTGTGATCATGAGGTTTTTCTTTTGTTTTTCAGTAGGTAGTACTGAAGCACAAGGTTTTACTTTTTTCTCACTTGCACTGCTAGGGCTTCTAGGATCTGTGTGGGGTGATGTCACCTTGGTTGTGGAAAAATTCTCTGTATTCCCTGTGGGGACGGCATTCCCTTTATGACCCAGTCACATCAGTCTCAGACCACCACTCCCATGGATTGGAAGTGGTGGGCCAAGGGTCTTTTGTGTGTTCCCTGTGCCTCTTTCCTGGCAGGGCTGCTCTGTGAGTTGATGCAGCTGCCTTTACTGTCTGCATTGGGATGGGCCGAAGGAAGAAAGCATATCTGCAGAACTGTGGTTCTGCTTTTCCTAATGTGTTTAGCCACAATGAATATAAAATACTTTGGCTGGAAAGTTTTTTCAGCCCTTTTGCCAACTGCCAAGTGAGGCTTTTACTGCTGGGTGGGCCACAGGGGTTTAGAGTGGCTGGGTTTAGCAGCTGTGAAATATTTTGTCAGGTGCTTGCAGACTTGGGAGTACCATGACTTTTTATAGTTTCTCTGCCTCTGACCCTGGGCCCAGCCTTAATGTGCGCCAGCCACCCTGGCCCAGTTGCTGCCTCTGCCACTTCTGTCTGGTTGGCAGCTGCACCCCAACCCTTTGCTGCTATCATGTCTACTGGTGCCAAGGTGAGCATGGGACTACATGCAGCTTCTGTCTTTGAACTTCTCCCTGTTTGTTCTGTTTCCACTGTTCACTCAGATATGTCCATTTTCAGATGTGTCAATGTGAGATGTCTCAGACATGTTTGTGTGCTGACCAGGAAATTCTGTTGATTTATACCTGTCCATTGTATTTTAACTTCAAGGGGAGAGACCTGGAGATCCTCTCACACTGCCGTGCTGCTGACATCATCTCCCTGATGTCCTCTTATTGAAAATGGAATTAGGTGTCCTGGCCAAGTGATGCAGTTGGTTGGAGCATCATCCCATACACCAAAATGTTGTGGGTTCGATCCCTGGTCCGGATGTGTATGGGAGGCAACTGATTGATGTCTTTCTCTCACATCAATGTGTCTTTCTCTTTCTCTCTCTCCCTCCCTCCCTGTCTCCCTAAAATCAATAAAATATATCCTTGGGTGATTTAAAAAAAATGGAATTAGGGAAGGAATTTGGGAAGGAGACAAATATTTGAAGGAAATAATTAATTTCCTTGTTAGCCTTCTCTGCTCTTTTCTAAAAAACTCTAGTTCTCTTAATTTTTCTCCATGTAGTTTTTTTCAGATCTGGAACTAGCATGATACCGTTTAGTCGTGTATCTGGGGAGGTATCTAATAGTGCAGTGCCAGGGTGGGGTGGTAGTTGAGTCTGTACCCTTTGGAGCCATACTTCCTGGATTTGAATCCCAATTTGACCCTGAAAATGTACTTAAGTAAACCAATGGCCTAAAAGGTTATCTATTAAATGAGGGTTAGTAATGGTCCATGATTACAGTATAGGAAATTCTAAACCTAAGGTTTTTTGTAACTTGAGGGTAAAATCTTGCCTCTGCTGATCTGAACCTGTTTGGCAGGAAAATGACATGAAACTGTTAACTTGATTTAACTCACTTTATAAAGTATTTGTACATGTTAGAGAAATATTAATGTGTTTGATGAGGCAATAGTCACAGACCCTGCTTGGAGAGATAAATAATTTATAATGTATGGATTGTACTTATAGAATCTGAAAAATTCTCAATTCCAAAAGCATTGGGCCTTACGAACTTCAGATAAGGGATTGTGATGCATTCTTCTTCTTCTTAAAATATGTAGCTAGATTTTGCTAGAAAAATGCAAAACTTTGGTTGTCTGGATATGATAAAGTCACCCCCAAAAGTTGAAATTTCACCTTCAAAGGTAAAATGTGGTTTGAAAGATATGGTTAGGTGGATTAGCAAGGCCTCCTGGAAGGTGCTTTCAGGAGAGCCCTACAGTGGTTGGCTTTGGCCATTCTCCAGCCACTGGTTTTGTAGATGCTTTCTGGTAAATGAGGACTCTGGGCTATAAGCAGCAGAAGCCTACACAAGCTACCTCAGGCCAAAGGATTCTCAAGGAACACAAGACCAAGAGGCAGTTGGGCCTTAGGGATGTTCTGGAGCCAGGAATAAAAACCCCATGAAGCCTAAGTGTTCTCTTACTCTCTTTTTTTCCCTGGTTCTCTGTAAGTCTACTCTATCCATTTATCTGGCTGAAGGGGTGGTTCTCTACACTTTGTAGTCCACTTGGCACAAAATTGCCATTTTCAAAAGCTCCTGTGTCACATCTGCTCCAGTTATAAGTACACCAGATTGGGGCTGAACTCTTGAGTTCAAATTCCCTTAAAGGGAGATGGAGATGTTGGTTGGTCCATTGGGCTGAGAAAGTGGAAGGTGTAGAGGGACAAGGGCCCCTTGTCCAAGCATAGCTGCTCCCTTAGTAACTGTGTGGATGAGAGGGGGATGGGCCATTTTTGGTAAAGTGTGTGAAGGTTGGAGAATGAAAGGGTTGGACAGACCCTACTCCCTGTAAAAAATATACCTCTATATTGTCTTAGTTCAGGCTGCTATAGCAGTCCCATAGACTGGGTGGCTTAAACAACAAACACTTATTTCTCACAGTTCTGGAGACCGGAAGTCCAAGATTAGGGTGACAGCATGGCTGGGTTCTGGTGAGAGTGCTGTTCTTGGCTTGTACAAAGCCTTATTCCTGCCGTATCCTCATGTGGCACAGAGATATCTCATTGTCTCCTCTCCTTACAAGGGCAGCAATCCCATCATGAAGACCCCACCATTAGGACCTCTTCTGACCCTCATTACCTCTCAAGGGCCCCATCTCCAAATACCATCCTATTATGTGGTGGGGCAGGGCTTCAACATATGAATTTTGGGGGAACACAAACATTCAGTCCATAGTATGTGTGTATATATTATATATAGTACATATGTAAAAGTCATGTCAGGTATAGTTATTCAGTTTTGAATTCATATGGTTTTCCTTGAAGCCCACAGATGTACAAAGTGACTGAGTTGGTAGATCAGACTAGAAGCAGAGAAGTCCAAGATTCTATACCTTGAAGAAAAATAAACCACAAATTCACCTTCACTGCCATGTCTGTCTGCAATGAGCTGAAAATGGTGGTTTAAAAAAAGGCTAGCTGAGAATCTGATCAGTTTGGGAGAGTTATGTCTGGTTATTGTCAGGGTGGCAATAGGGTGTGAGAAGATGAGAGAAGAAAGATAAGCCAGCAGCTCTGGAGGAAACAGACATGAGATGGACTTTTTCACCTCTTCAGTCCCTCAGTGCCCAAGCTGTGTCTGGTTCCTTCCCATGGGTTTGTGTCTGAGCGTCTGAACAAAGAACTTCCTCTGGTGCGTTTTGTACAGAAGATTCAAGACCCTTTCTTGCTCATCAGCTCCTTGAGGCTCTGGGCCACTTCCTGTGGCTCTGCCTCATTTTTCCTGCTAAGAGGCAAAAACAAGAGCAATCCAGTCCCAGGGAGGCTCCTGCTCCTTGTTCTCCTTTCCTCTGACTTGTAGACAAAATCATGCCGTCCTTACCAGAGTTTCACTTAATTGCTGCCCTTTACATGTGTGACTATCAGGAACTTGGCATTTTTAGTGGGTGGCACAGAAATCAAGGGTCTGCTTAAACTCTCTTTGTGAAGAGGTTGTTTTCCTTTTATACTTTTTGATGACTTTTGGAGAATGGACCACTACAAAATGCTTTCTGATTGGGAGGAAAGCCCCAGTCTAGACTCTGCAACTCCAGGTCCCTGCTCTTTCATCAGTGTGGCTGAAGATCAGTAGTGCATAAGTTTTTGTGAAATATATGTTGCAGTCAGTGGTTCTTTCTTGGCATTTGAGCACTGCCCCCTGCCTTTTCTTCAGTTTGACCACCATCTGGTCAAGGTTACAGAGAAGGGAGGTGGAGACGATGAGTAATGCAATGTATCTGTGGACACCAGGCACATCTAGTCCTCCCAGGTGTGGCCTCCCTGGTGTAGTCCTTATTGATATTCCCTAGTGAGTAAACTGGCATCCCCTCAATTAACATATATATTAGATAGCCCATATATGTCAAGTTAAAACATATTCTCTCATTCTATCACTAGTGAGCTCTCCAGAACATGACAGAGCAAGGCCATTCCATCTAACATGGGAAGCCCTTGGAAACACCACCAGCCACTCAGGTTCAGACTCCTATTAATATCTGAGAGGCACATTTCTCTGGGTCCACTACTTATTTAACCAGTCAACTTCAGGGTTTGCAACTAATTAACTGATAACTTGGACAGGTAATATAATTTTTTTGAACATTGGGGTTTATATCCTTGTGTTGTGTTATAGTGAAAAGACTTGAATTTCAAAGGCCTGCTCTCTACCTTTCTAGCTTAATTTTCCTCTATCTCAGCCTGATAATCCACAGAATAAAGGTGACAGTACTTCTCTCACAGGATTGCTGTGAAATAAAATCTGACGTTTGCTAAATTGGTTTGTTGCCTGTTATTGCTACTGCTGCTGCTGCTGCTGCTATTATTAAGGGCTTGGCCGGAGGTCCTCCTTCTAGATTAGATTAAGATGGTAGCATATAAAAACACTTTTGCCACAAGTCATTTTAAGCTTCTGTGAAGTGGTTTGAGACAGGATATGTGGGAAAGCCAGGAGGGTTATTCAAAGAATTATTTTCTAATCTGTGACTAAATTCTGATTTATAGCCAACTTCTAGAGCTGCCTGGGAAATGGCCAACTTCAGTTCTTACAAGATCAAGTCAGGGAAAAGTGCATTTACTATTTTGGAACAAATTAAGCAAAACACAGAATGATAGGCATCATTTGATCCCTTGTGTCATCCAAACAAGACTAGCCCCCATAGATTTTAGTGATTTTAAGAAGAAATGTACAGAAAAGGATTTTTAAAAAATCACAAGAAAAATGGTAGGGGTTTGTTTCTTCCTGGCCTTCTTTTTTTCTCGTATCTCTTCTGGCATTAAGCAGAATAAACAGAACACTGTGTGGACAAGTGATAGTGCAGACAGCAATAGAAGGAGAGTGGGCTCTCCCTTGTGGTGTGGCCCAGAGGCTCCCACTTCACAGCACATTGGTGCTTTCCACCCTTTGGACTTATAAAGTGAGTTTGTAGCTATCCTGGACCTCTTGTTGCCCCACTGTAGTGTCTAATAAAGACTTAGGTGGTCCTTTCAGCCACTCTAATGATGAGAGAAAAGACATTGCTTTCAATACCTGAAAGGACAGCTGTCATGCTTACACATGAATGATTTTTGTATCCAAAGAATCACCTCAGGAGATAACTAACAACAATCCTAAATTATTTAGGACTTTTGTTCCCTCTTATTCAAGATAGACTGGTGCTCTGATGGTATCATAAAACATCTTAGTAAATCTTAAATGTTTGCTCTGTAGCTTTCTGATTCCCTAGCATTGTTAATTTTTGTATTGGATCTGGCCTTGTTTTAAAAGATCTACAAAATTTACCTAAATCATTGCTAACATTAGGTATAATCAACTGAAAAATCATGTAACAATGGAGAGACCATCTGGTGGTGAGTATGAATGTATGTTTAGAGATGCCAGAAATAAGGACTTTGAACCTTTATCATTTAAAAAACACAGAAGTAAGCAAAATATAAAATACACACAATGTTTAAAGATTAAGGTGCCCATATAGAGCAATGGTTCTCAAACTCTTCTGTTTATGAAGGTTACCACATTAGATCCTTGGTGCAGTCTTTCAAAATCTGGGTTTTGAAGAAGCTCCACTGGTGATTCTGATAGGCTCCATTCCACAAAATAGTCCATTATGTTTTTTAATTCAGACTCTACCAGCACTGGACCATGTACGTTAATGGCTCTCATTAACTCAATTACCCTCCTTTATTTTAGTTATAAACCAAAGATGAACTTATTTAAACACATACTTTTAACAAATTTAAACTAATTTATGAAATCTTACCTATGGTATTTTATTGTTCACAAAGTAATTCCTCTTACATCCATTATTAAACATTTATTTCTTTCTTTAGTCTTTTTAAAAATATATTTTATTGATTATGCTATTACAGTTGTCCCATTACCTCCCCTTCATTCCCCTCTACCCTGCACACCGTCTCCCGCCCACATTCCCCCCCTTAGTTCATGTCCATGGGTCATATATATAAGTTCTTCAGCTTCTACATTTCCCGTACTATCCTTGCCCTCCCCCTATCTATTTTCTACCTACCATCTATGCTATTTATTCTCCATACCTTTTCCCCCCTCTCTCCGCCTCCCACTCCGCTGTTGCTAACCCTCCATGTGATCTCCATTTCTGTGGGTCTGTTCCTGTTCTAGTTGTTTGCTTAGTTTGTTTTTGTTTTTGTTTTAGGTGTGGTTGTTAATAATTCTGAGTTTGCTTTCATTTTACTATACATGTTTTTTTAATCTTCTTTTTCTTAGATAAGTCCCTTTAACATTTCATAAAATAAGGGCTTGGTGATGATGAACTCCTGTAACTTGACCTTATCTGAAAAGCACTTTATCTGCCCTTCCATTCTAAATGATAGCTTTGCTGGATAGAGCAATGTGGGATGTAGGTCCTTGTCTTTCATGACTTGGAATACTTCTTTCCAGCCCCTTCCTGCCTGTAAGGTCTCTTTTGAGAAATCAGCTGACAGTCTGATGGGAACTCCTTTGTAGGTAACTGTCTCCTCATCTCTTGCTGCTTCTAGGATTCTCTCCTTCATTTTTACCTTGAGTAATGTAATTATGATGTGCCTTGGTGTGTTCCTTCTTGGGTCCAACTTCTTTGAGACTCTCTGAGCTTCCTGGACTTCCTGGAAGTCTAATTCCTTCACCAGAATGGGGAAGTTCTCCTTTATTATTTGTTCAAATAAGTTTTCCACTTGTTCTTCCTCTTCTCCTGCTACCCCTATAATTTGGATGTTGAATCATTTAAAGATGTCCTGGAAGTCCCAAAGCCTTTCCTCATTTTTTAAATTCTTATTTCTTCACTCTTTTCTGATTTTATGTTTTTTTTCTTCCTTCTGGTCCACTCCATTGATGTGAGACCCAGCTTTCATTCCATCACTATTGGCTCCCTGTGCATTTTTCTTCATTTCACTTATTCTAGCCTTAATTTTTTCATCTAATTTGCAACCAAAATCAACCAATTCTGTGAGCATCCTGATCACCAGTACTTTGAACTGTGCATCTGATAGGTTGGCCATCTCTCGGTCACTTAAAAGTACTGGTTGTGGTGCTTTCAATTCTGTTTGAGCCATCTTTTTTTTTTTTTTACTTTGGTCTGGTCATGCCCATTACATATGAGGGGTGGAGCCTTAGGCATTCACCAGGGCAGGGCACCCCAGTTGCTGGGTTGTGGCGTTGTATGTGGGGGTGGGGTCCAAGAGGAAACAAGGACGCTTGCTCCACGCTCTGTCGAACCTCAGTCCCTTCTGCTGCTTCCCCCTGAGCAAACTGGGTCCCTCTGGTGCCAGTTCCCATGTGGGTGGGCTTTTGCACCCCATGGGACTTTCCAACAACCTCCCCTGTGAGGCTGGGTGTCTCTCCCTGTGCCTCAAGCCCCACAGGTGTTTTCAATCAGTGTCCTGAGGTTCTATTTCCCAGTGCTGTGATCCTGGGTTGCTTGCAGTGCCTTGCTTCACAATTGCCGCCTCGATGGGTCTGCTGGCTGCCACCCCTTGGCAGGGGTCTGCCAGCTGCCGCTTGCGTGCTCAGGGTCCACTAGCTGCAGTCTTGCGTGCCCCGAATGCCTTCTGAGCCCGGTCCCAATGCTCTCTGCTCTCTGCACCGAGCCCCACACCTGGCTGCCTGACTCTGCCCCTCCTTCTGGTCTGGATGAATGGGTCTATTTTAACTTCTTGGTTATCCAACTTCCATACAGTTCAATTTTCTGTCAGTTCTGGTTGTTACTCTGTTTCTAAATTGTTGTTATCCCTATCTTCATTGTGTGAGGAGGCACAGTGTGTCTACCTATGCCTCCAACTTGGCCGGATGTCTCTTTCTTTAGTCTTTAATCCTCTTATAGGTGCCCCTCCAAAAAAACCCCACCAGACTTAGTAGGGAATAATTTTAAAAAACCCTTTAAATGGTCACATGCATGTATTTTCATGTATACAATTGTGTTCAGCTGAGTTTTTGGGTGGCTAGATCAAAATATACCTTAGATAAGCTCAAGCAGAAAAGGGAATTTATTGGCTCTTGTAACTGAAAAGTCCAGGGATTCAACTGCCTCAACTTGATTCAGAGATTCCATTAATCACCCCAACTTCCTTCATAACCTGAACTTCCTTCACTCTCATTGGAAATAGACTTTCTCCGTGTGGCTAAGAGTGTAGCCACAAGTAGCCTGAGATTCACAAATCTATAGCTAAGCATCCTAATAGAAAGAACTCTTTCCTAATATCTGCACATAGACTCCAGTAAAGACTTCATTTATTATCTCCTGCTTGGGTCCCACCTCATTACTATGATGGTACACAATGATTAAAGCACCATCTAGATGCTGAGGAATGAGAAGGAGCCCTCCAGAGAAAATGTAGAGTTGCTCTAGGACAAGGGTTGGCAAACTTCTTTGTAAAGGGTCTGATAGTAAATATATTAGGCTTTATGGGCTACCTATGATCACTGCTGTCTATTCTTTTTCTTCTCATACTGAGCTTTCTTAGTACCACACTGAGGAAAAGTAGAATCAAAATTGAACAGAAAAGAACAATAGAGACAAAGGAAAGAGGGAATGAAGGAAAAAGGGTGAGAGTAAATTGGAACATATTTCAGAATGTATTATGGACATGTTTCTTATCACATAACAACAAAACAGAAGGAGTTGTAGAGATGTGAAGCTAGAAAATCTATTACTGGCTATCTATCCTTTGCAAAAGTGAAAGGAAAATTCATTTCACTTAAATGTGAGCAACAGGAAAAGACTGTGGTCAAAGTTCATACAACATTTTGATAAGATATAGTAGGGAGCATAATATCAGTCTTTCAGACAGTGGAAAGTACATATTCACAAACCAGATGAAAACTGTAAAACCTATTATTTAAAATAAGCTAAAATGAAACAAAATGATAAAATCTATGAAGGAACAACATAAATCAAAGGTGGAGAGATTCATAACTTTCACAGGGACATACAAGTGTGGTGTTTGGAAAATAGAAATATTTGAAAATAGAGGTGACACAACTATCTCAGACAAGAATCAGAAAATTTAAAAATCTTTTCAGAAATGAAGATTAAACTATAATGAATTATAAGAGCAAATAAACACATATAATTTATATTTTAAAGGATTAAAAGGAAGAAAATTTTGAAAGTAAAAAGGGTATGAAGTAGTAAGATTTGAAAGAAAATAATAGATTTCAAAGATGTTTAAAGAAGATCAAGCATATATATATAATAGAAGTTCCTGAAAAAGAAAACTAATCAGTGAAAAGAGCAAATGCTAAAAAGTATAATTCAAGAAAACCTACCATAAAACTAAACCTCAAAACTACTTCTTGAAAGGAAATGGTGTATCTGGGGGAAAATGACTCAGAATACATTCACAGGGACATACTCTTACTAAATTATTGGGATTTAAAAAACATTTTTTGATATTCCTATTAAAGGATTAAAACACTTATAGAGAAAGCAAATTAAATTACCATATTTTCTACAGCAATGGCTTATGCCAGGAGAGAAAATAAAACATGAATCAAAGATTCTATATCTAATCAAACTGACTTTCAGTTATAAAGGCTTCAGGCAAATTATTATGAAGATGCAAGAATTCAAGAAATATTATTTCAAAGACTTTTCCTGAAGAACCTACTAAACAACTATTTTCAGATGGCAAAAATGACTGGAATTAGTAGTATGCACTAAATATCTGAGAAAGTAGTGCTAAATGAAGATTATAAAGGTATATGTTTAAGTACGGTGTGTTATGGCTATATGTTCTGACAGATTATACTGTGAAACTATCAAAAACTGGGGAAAAATAGGGTGAGTAAATATGAAAAATAGATTAAGTTTACCAATTGCCTAATAGGTATTACCTGGAAATAAACAATATTATTTCCAATTAGATGTTGAAGGAGAAGAAAGGGTGAGATGGAAATAAGAACTTACTAGCTAAATTAAATATTGCTCATGGTAGAAAGTCATAGATAACAGTAAAAAATGAGAGCCCTGACTTCCAGCCAAGATGGAGGCATAGGTAGACACACTGTAGCTCTTCACACAAACAAAAGAAGGACAACAACAAATTTAAAAACAAAAACAACCAGAACTGACAGAAAATCAAACTGTATGAAAATCTGACAACCAAGGAGTTAAAGAAGAAATATTCCTCCAGACTAGTAGAAGGGGCAGAGATGAGCAGCCAGGGCAGAGAGGACTCATGGCAAAGGGGCAGCTGATGGAAAGGGCCGTCCCACATTTGTGTGCAGATAAACTGGGAGGAATAACTGGGGAATGAGATAGACTGAGCAACTCAGGGTTCCAGTGCAGGGAAATAAAGCTTCAAAACCTCTGACTGAAAAAACCTATGAGGGCTGAGGCAGTGGGAGGAACTCCCAGTCTCACAGGAGAGTTTGTTGGAGACACCCACAGGGTCCTAGAATGTACACAAACCCACCCACCCGGGAATCAGCACCAGAAGGGCCCAATTTGCTTGTGGGTAGTGGGGGAAGTGATTGAAAGCTGGCAGAGAGCAGAGCAAGTGGCACTGTTCCCTCAGATCCCTCCCCCACATACAGAGCCATGATGCAGTGATGTGGGTTGCCCCGCCCTGGTGGAAACCTAAGGTTCCACCCCTTAGGTTTCTATAGGTACATAGGTACCCTATGTAACAGGTATGCCAAGACAAAAAAAAAATGGCCCAAATGAAAGAATAGAGCAAAGCTCCAGAAAAAAATACAACTAAGCAACGAAGAGATGGCCAACTTATCAGATGCACAGTTCAAAACACTGGTAATCAGGATGCTCACAGAATTGGTTGAATATGGTTGCAAAATAGAGGAAAAAATGAAGGCTATGAAAAGTGAAATAAAGAAAAATGTACAGGGTACCAACAATGATGGGAAGGAAACCAGGAGTCAAATCAATGGTTTGAAGAACTGCAAAAATCAAACTATTTCTAGTATTCCCATTGTGGGCAGTAACATTAGTATTGTTGTAGTGAGTCTGTAATGTACAAAGGGTGGGATAAAGCAAAATAATAATTTTGATGGTGTTACTGAGAAAGAGGATTTTTGACATGGGTGAAAATGGATTAGGTAAAAATCAATAAAATGAAGTAAAAATTTGGTATTTTAAGCATTTGTATGAATTCATGCTTTTTTAAATTAAAGCATGAATTCTTTATGCTTTAATAAAGAATAAAGAATTCTGCTTTCTGGAAATGAAAACTCTGCTTCTTAAAAGCAACAAGAACAGTGAAAAAACTGTCAAAATAAACCTTTTCAGAACTCTAGAAATTAAAGGCTTATGAAAATTTGAGTGTTTACTTAAGAAAAATAACTAAATTTGGTAAGAGTAGTGAGACTTGTGAAACTTAACTTGCCCGAATACCATACTCCTGACCCTTGCTCCATGGTGGCTTGCAACAATCTTACAACTATGATAGCTGTAAAACTAACAGCTTGGCAGGCACTGAGGAGGCAGAATGTTTTCGGACCTCTGCCAAAACCCATTCCCAGAGAGGTGTCACTATTTGATCTCTCTGAAAACTCACTAGAAGTTCCATTCTCATAGAGCATGCACTTATTTGATGTGACTCAGAGCTCACTGTTTGTGACCAACTCTATCCTTAGGGGATTTGTTGAAAACAATTAACGACAATTGTTCAACAATGCAGCTACCCAAGGTAGCATTATTAGTTGGGGCTAACAAGGGGCTGACTAAAACATAAAAGGAAAAATTGAGCCATGAGATTTACACAGTGGCTTTGAAAGGCTCCACATATCCCATGGAATCTAGAAAGCTGCATACTTGTGCAAGGCTGTGTGTATAAATAGGAAAGATCAGAAAGGTTCTTCTCTTTCACCTCTGGATGATCTTGAAGCTTTACATAGGCAGACATTAAGACAAAAGTACAGTTGTAAGGCGCATGCTGAAGCATTTAAGGTGTGTCACAACACATACACATAATTCTCAGGAAAGGGTAGGAGACTTGTTGGCCGAGGCATGAAGAAATCTCTGTCTAACCATTAGCTGACCACTAAATGAAATTAGGAGAGACTTCAGTCACCACACGTGACAAAGAATACACATGTTGCAGAACTGGTCCAGAAAAGTCACTACACAAGCATTGTCAACAACAAACAACAACAACAAAAAACCCTGGATGAAGAGACTAATTTCCAGAGTTGCTATATATTATTTAAAATGTTTATTTTTAACAATAATTATAAGATGTAAAGAAACAAAGTTTCTTATTCTGTCTATTGAAAAGGCCTAGAAACAATGATAAACCTAGTACTGATAAGCACCCTTAGTACCAAAATTGTGGATCCTAAATATATATTTCTTACCTAAAGAAATAAATGAAAACTAAGGCCATTTAGAGAAATAGTTGATACCAGGTTTGGGGAAGGAAATACAAGATAAACCTGAAACATCTTGTCATACCAGAAAGAAAGTTATCAAAGCCAAGTGGTGCCATGTCAAAAAGTCTCAAAAGCCATTGAGTGAACTCCAACTGACCAAAGATGGGACCATTTGACATTCTATAAGGATAATAATTACAGTGGATTGAAAGTCACTTAAATCTGTCTTACCCTAAAAAAAAATTAGTTTGTCATGACAGTTTGTTAGAGAGGTGATTCTAAATCAGAGAGTGAGGAAATAAGTCAGAGAAGGGAAAACAGTGAATTAAATGTATATTAATAAGTTGAAGACACTCTCATAACTTATGTATCATATTTCTAAGAACTGTCCTGCCAAGAGAAGGGGAAGCTGCCCCTCATTTGTTGAAGGTTGTCTTTTTCTAAACTTTTTTTAAAAAAGATTTTATTTATTTATTTTTAGAGAGGGGCAGGGAGGGAGAAAGATGGAGAAAAACATCAATATGTGGTTGCCTCTCATGCATCCCCTACTGGAGACCCAGGCATGTGCCCTGACTGGGAATCAAACCTGGGACCCTTTCCATGGCCCACAGGTGGGCACTCAATCCACTGAGCCACACCAGCCAGGGCTAAAGGTTGTCTTTTGAACATTAGATATTTATCATTTCTGAGCTGTCCTGGGGATGAGCCGAGCAAACTCCTGTGTTACAAGAGACAGGACTCAAAGAAGAGGAGTGGAAACTGATGTGGGAAGCCAACTGTGCACTTAGATACAGTCCACCACAGATGCAGGCAAAACCTGAGGTGAGCTCAGGAAACAGACTTGGGTACCAACAACGTTTGCTAAAATATTTGAGTTCATAATGACAATTTCAGTAAAAAAACGAACCCTATCTCACTGGTTACCTTTGGGAGATTTAGGAAACCACCTCATTGTTTTGAAAATCAGTATAGTAATGGAAAGATTCAAGCATTTATCATGAATTTTCTATGTGATGTGTACCACATAGTTATCACATGGTTGGTGAAAGATTGACTCTTAAATAGATATGCCCTGAATAGAAAATGGTATACAAATAATAGAACTAGAATATCACCAATTTTAATTCCAGTTGATTAATTGATCTAGGCAAAAATCACAAATGTGTTATCATCACAGAAATAGAAAGCAAAACACCATGAACTTCTTTAAGGAAGTATGCAAACCTACCAATAAAGTAGTATTACCCAAAATATTGAAACTGAATTTGATCAAGCCTCTAGATTTAACCCCCATAGGTTGACTACCACAGGGAGATAATCAATAAACTTTAGGTTGTGGGAGTGCCCAGGAAATGAAGACAGTTCATTCAACAAAGTATATTCAGTGAAAGGGGGAAAAAAGAACATGGGGGAACTCCATAAATTAAGATAGATTTAAGAGACATATCAACCAATTGTAATCTATGAACCTTATGTAAATAGTGATTCCAATAGACTACTTTTAAAATTGAGATATAAATAATTGAAACCTAACAGTGTATTAGTTTCAGGTGTACAGCATAATGACTTGATACATGTGTGTTTGTAGATGGTACCACAGTAAGTTAACATCCATTGTCATTCATAGTTATACTGTTTTTATTCTCATGATAAAAACTTTTAAGATTTACTCAGTAACTTTCAAATATGCAATGCTTGTTGCATTGTTAATTACAGAATTGTTAAGTACTTAACAATTAACAGCACTATAGTATTGTTAATTAAATATTATTAATTAAAGTTACCACACTGTACATTAAATCTCCAGGACTCATTTATGTTATGACTGGAAATTTTCACATTTTGACCACCCTTATTCATTTTGCCCACTTTCCCCACACCCCCACTTTTTGGACACCACCAATCTGTTCTCTGTATTTGTGAGATTTTTTAAAAAGATTCCACACATAAGTGATATTGCACCATCTTTATGTCTTCTTTGGAAAAAATGTCCACTCAGATCCTCTGCTCACTTTTAATTTAGATTTTTTTTGTTACTGAATTCATATGAGTTCTTTACATATTTTGGATATTGACCCATGATCACATACATGATATGCAGATATTTTCTTCCATTCTATAGGTTACCTTTTTATTTTGTTGATGGTTATCTTTGCTGTGCAGAAGCTTTTGAGTCTGATGTAGTCCCACTTGTTAATTTTTGCTTTTGTTGCTGTCTTTTTTCTTTTCGTTACCTCTGTTTTTGGTGTCAAATCCAAATAAGCATTGCTAAAACCAATGTCAAGGAGCTTATGTTTTCTTCTAAGAGTTTTGTGGTTTCTGGTCTTATGTTCAAGGCTTTAATCTATTTTGAGTTGATTTTTGTGTACAGTGTAAGATAGTAGTCCAGTTTTATTTGTCTGCATGTGGCCATCCAGTTTTCCCACCACCACTCATTTATTGAAGAGAATATCCTTTCCCCATCTAGTGTTCTTGGCTCCTTTGTCATAAATTAATTGGCTATATATGTGTGAGTTTATATCTGGGCTGTTGTATTTTGTTAACTTGTGAATATGTTTTTATGTCAATACTATTCTGTTTTGATTACTATTGCTTTATAATATAGTTTGGAATCAGAACGTGGTGCATTTAGCTTTGTTCTTCTTAAGATTGCTTTGACTATTCAGTCATTTGTGGTTCTATATAAATTCTAGGTTTTTCTATTTCTGTGAAAAATGCCATTGGAATTTTGATAGAGATTGCATTGAATGTATAGATCATTTTGAATTTTAACATTAATTGTTTCAATCCATGGACATAAAATGTTTCCATTTATTTGTTTCTTCAGTTTTTTTCATTGATGTCTTACAGTTTTCAGCGTACAAGACTTTCATCTTCTTGGTTAAATTTATTCCTAGGTATTTCATTCTTTTTGATGTGATTGTAAATGAGATTGTTTTCTTCATTTCTTTTTATAGTTAATTATTAGTGTATTAGAAATGCAACTGATTCTTGTATATTGATTTTTATACTTTGCAACTTTACTGAATGTATTAGTTTTAACAGTTTTTTAGTGGAGTCTCTTAAGTTTTCTATATAAAATATCATGTCATTTGCAAATAGTAACAGTTTTACCTCTTCCTTTCCAATTTGGATGCCTATTATTTCTTTTTCTTGCCTAATTGTTCTTGTTAGGACTTCCAATCACATGTTGAGTAAAAGTGGTGAGAGTGGGAATCCTTGTCTTGTTCCTGCTCTTAGACAAAAACTTCCCATTTTTTTTACCATTGAATATAATGTTAGATATGGACTTATAATAAATGGCTTTTATCATGCTGAACTATGTTCTCTCTAAACCCCATTTATTGAAAGTTTATATCATGAAAAGATGTCAAATGTTTTTTTCTGCGTCTATTGAGATGATCATATGATTTTTATCCCTCATTTTGTTAACATAGTATATCACATTGATTAATTTGTGGATATTGAACCATCCTTGTATCCCTGAAAAAAATCCTACTTGATCATGATGTATGATCCTTTTAATGTATTGCTGAATTCAGTTTGCTAATATTTTGTTGAGGATGTTTGCATTTATATTCACCAGGGAAATTGTCTTGTACTTTTCTTGTAGTACCCTTACCTGGTTTGGTATCAGGGTAATTCTGGCCTCTTAAATTGCATTTTGTAGTGTTCTCAGCTATTCTATATTTTGAAGAGTTTGACAAGGATTGGTATTAATTATTTTAAATGTTTAGCAGAATTCACCAGTGAATCCCTCTGGTGCTGGACTTTTCTTTGTTGAGAGATTTTTGATTACTAATTCAAGCTCCTTACGAGTAATTGGTATATTAATGTTTTCTATGTCTTTATGAGTAAGTTGTGTATTTCTAGGAAACTATTCATTTCTTCTAGTTTGTCCAGTTTGATGGCATATAATTGTTTATAGTAGCCTCTTATGGACCTTTGTATTTGTGTAGTATCAGTTGTAATGCCTCCTCTTTCATTTCTGATGTTTTTTAGTCTTCTATTGGTGAGTCTGACTACAACTGTGTCAGTCTGTTTATCTTTTAGAATCAGCTCTTTTTTCCCCATTGATCTTTTCCATTGGGGTGTCATCTCTAATTCACTTATTTCTGCTCTGAGGTTTGTTATTTCCTTCTTTCTACAAACTTTGAATTTAGTTTGTTCTTCTTTTTCTAGTTCCTTGAGGTGTAAAGTTAGATTATTTGAGAGCTTTCTTGTTTCTTTTTAAAAATCATCACTTGAGGATATGTTTATTGACTTTAGAGAGAGGAAGGAGAGAGCAACATTGATGTGGGAGAGAACCATCATTTGTCACCTCTGGTGTGCACCCTAACTGGGGATTGAACTGGCAACCTAGGTATGTGCCCTGACCAGATATTGAACCTGTAACCTTTTGGTGTACAAGATGATATTCCAATGACCTGAGCCACATGGCCAGGGCTCGTTTCTTTATGTAGGCATTTATCACTATAATTTTCCCTTTTGGAGCTGCTTTTGTTGCATGCTTTGAGTTTTGATATGTTGTACTCATTTTCATTTGTCTCAAGATATTTTTTTATTTCTCTTTTGATTTCTTCTTTGACCTACCAGTTATTCAGCAGCATCTCCAGATATTTGTGAACTTTCTAGCTTTCTTCTTATAACTGATTTATTGGTCAGAAAAGATGCTTAATATAATTTCAACCTTCTAAAATTTATTAAGACTTGTTTTGTGGCCTAAAATATAATCTATCCTGGAGAATGTTCTAAGTGTGCTTCCAATAGACTTTAAAGAATTATGAAATAATAGAGGAAATTTGCACACTGGCTAGATATTTGATATTAAAATTATTGTGTTTAGGTATGAAGAAATATGCTATAAATAACAAAATTTAGATTTCATTTAAAATGAGTAAAAAAATTCCTTCTTACTTCAGATATTTTATCATAGGAATCAGCTCATTGGAAATGCTAAAAATTTGGAAGAGATGCTACCCCTGGTGAAGAAATGTTCTCATACTCCACTCTAAAAAGACAAGCAACCCAATTAAAAAATGGGCAAAGGACTTGAACAGACACTTCTCCAAGGAGGACATACAGAGGATCCAGAAATATATGAAAAGATGCTCAATATAGCTAGCTATCAGAGATATGCAAATTAAAACCACAATGAGATACCACTTCACACCTGTCAGAATGGCCATCATAAACAAAGCAACAAACAACAAGTGTTGGAGAGGTTGTGGAGAAAAGGGGACCCTAGTGCACTGTTGGTGGGATTGCAGACGGGTACAACCACTATGGAAAACAGTATGGAATTTTCTCAGGAAACTAAAAATGGATCTGCTTTTTGACCCAGCAATTCCACTGCTGGGATTATATCCTAAGAACCCTGAAACACCAAACCAAAGGAACCTATATACTCCAATGCTCATAGCAGTATAATTTACAATAGCTAAGTGCTGGAAGTAACCTAGGTGCCCATCAGTAAATGAGTGGGTCATAAAACTATGGTACATTTATACAATGTAATTCTATGCAGCAGAAAGAAAGAAGGAGCTCCTACCTTTTGTGACAGCATGGATGCAACTGGAAAGTATTATGCTAAGTGAAATAAGCCAAGCAGTGAATGACAAATACCATATGATCTCACCTTTAACAGGAACCTAATCAACAAAACAAACAAGCAAAATATAACCTAAGACACTGAAATAGAGAACAGGCTGACAGTGACCAGAGGGAAGAGGGGAGGGAATTTCAGGGGAATTTCAGGGGAAAAGGGGAAGGGTATACAGGACACATGGACAAAAACTAGGGGAGGTGGAAATGGGAGGGGGGTGGGGAGAGATGAGTGAGTAGGCTGGGAGTAAAGGACAGAAAACTGTACTTGAACAACGATTAAAATAAAATAAAAAAGAAATGTTCTCATAGATGGGTTCTATAAATGTCAAAAACTTTTGATAAGGTACTAGCTATGCACACAGACATATTAATATTCAGATCTGTGATAAGTTCAAAAAATAAAAAAGGATCCATTGACTATCCTGTAAAATGTTGATATTTCTCTTATATTACTCTGAAAAACAGAGAAAGGCTGAGAAGCTAGTTCTTTTAGTCTACTTAACTCAAGATACCTACTGGTTCAAATTACTTGAAAAGGCCTGGCTTGTTCTTTTGGCTAAAGCTCCGTTGAGCAAAGGTGTAAATTCATACAGCTAGAACAGAAAAAGTTTTTTTTCCTAAAGTACTAATTACCATCCTTAATGTGGGTCTCTCAGGGTGAAAGTGTAAAGTGTAATGTCTTTCTCTCTCTCGCTCTGAGTATCTTTATGTAGGGTATATATAATCACATATATATTCTACATATCTTTGTATATCTATATTCTGTACATATTCTTAAACCAATGGATATAGAAAAGTTATTAAAAGTTGAGATTGGATCAGGATATGCTGAATGGGACACATGGGCAGTTAGATAGCTTAGAATATTCTAGTCTGAAGGACATCTTCCAACCAAAGGAATTTGCCTTTGGCCTATTACTAGGTTGTACCCCCTCTGTCTAGGTGTGCATGCAGAATGCTTCTCCAATGTATAGGCTAGACAAGTTGCTCCCAGTTTCCCATGGTACCACACACACCAAAACAACTTTGAGGAAAGCTCAAGGAGGACATCAGGAAGAAGAGCCTCTCTCTCATTCTTTTCATGGTTTTGCTCTTATCAGTTGATTGGCTGCAGATACATTAGGGTGCCCTTATCTCCCTCTTTGGGTTCTTTCATGTCTTTTCTACTACAGTCTCAGCTAGCTGAGGTGGCAGTTTGGATTGCCTGTTCTTTATCTCCCCACCTGGAAAACTCTGCAAATATAATTCTTTATTTTCAGCCCTTGTCCCAAAGCTGCAAGCAGTCAGCTGGCTGAGAAGTCTTTTTGATGAGGCTGATACAGCCCAGCCCTTTCCAGCTGCCCTTCCCAGCTCCTCCCGCTTCTTCAGTGAACAGCCTATGTCAGCTTTGGAAGGAACTAAAATAGCTGAAAATGCTCTAGCTAGTCATTTTCAAGTAGCTGGGTCAGATAAGGTACCAGAAAAGAGAATTGTGGAGACTGATATACAGCTTCAAGAACTGCAAGCACCTATTTACTGAAAGCCCATGTGTGACTTTGGCAGAATAACATTAGACACAGTCATACCCGCTCATGCTGTGCACATATTGCACACGCAATGGCCAAGCACTGCAGAACCTCCTGGAAAAATAAAGTGCCAGTTGTATATCTAGAAGTTGGCAAACAGTGGCTTCTCACAGTGGCCTTCCTGGAGGAAGTGATATAAGGCCAGATCTGGAGAGAGATGCTGTTTGTGGACAGACACAAGTGAAAAGGGTAAGAGGGAAGGACTCTTCCTTGTGGCTGATGCAATATAGTCAGAAAGATGAGCATGGTAGTCTGTGGAGTTCCAGCCCTGGCTGGAAACCTCACTTTGTTCCTTCCTAGCTTGTTACTGTACTTTTCATACTATAGACACAGTTTTTTAAACCACATTTTTTGCTTCAAATTTTTTTCCTATTTTCCTCCTCTAAAACCTAGGTGTGTCTTATGGTGCAGACCCCAGACACACCATAGGTTTTAGAGGAGGAAAATAGGGGAAAGAATTTTGAAGCAAAAAATGTGGTTAAAAAGTGCATCTTATAGTTTGAAAAATAGGGTACCTTTTATCTGCTTTCATCAGTTTTTTTCCCACCTCTAAAATGGGCTAGATGCCTACCATAGTTGTCAAGGGAAAAAGATCATTCATGCAAAGTGCCTAGCATGCCTAAGCACAGAGTTGGCAAGCATAACTGTTCATTTCTTTCTCTTCCAGCTTATCTTTCTTTACAAAGGAAATGACAGTGAGCAAATTGATTAACCTCACTATGTTCCTGAAGCTCATCAAGTTATAGTTGGAGCCCCTAGATATGGCTTAGGTGCCCATTTGATGTGGGGCTTCCTGGAGAGCGATGATTTTGTGAATATTAGACCAGGGCAGGTGATGCTATACTGGGGTCATTTTAAGTCAGTGTTTTTCAGCTGCATGCTATGGCCATTAGTGGTTCAAGAAAACAATTTTGTGGGCTAGAGCCAGCATTAAAAATCAAACAGTAGAGTAGACTAGAACCAAGCCTAGCAGAAGTAGCAGGATCAGAGTGCACTGCACAACACAAGGGCTTCAGTAGCAACTGCTGTGCATGCGACAGGGTTGCAGTGGGAAGCACGTTTCTCAATGAAGGTTGAGTTTAAATGTAAAAACAAAGGAACAAGCACAGATTATGTTCTATAGGATCAGAGACTGTGTTTAGGGAACTTGCACTATCCTGGAAGTTCAAGCTCCTGAACAGTAAATTCCTGGGGAAAGCTTCATGCCACTTGTAGTTTGGTGGGGTGGGGGGCACTCTTTAGGAAATTTATCTAATTTGACCTTTTCTGGGTAAAGTAGATGGAACTGCTAGTCTGGAATTCCCAACAGAATGCTGATGAATTAGGGTGTTTTGAATGGTTGAGCAGTTTCACTGATCATTTATTGCCTTAAAAAGCACCGGTGTTTGGCTCCTAGTCAAGGAGGACCTTGGGGGTATGGAGTGGGAGAGGCAGGTAGAAAAACATGAGATGTTGCTGGATAGTGGAGGTGTGGGTGAGGTGTGAGAGCTGCAGGGTTATGAAACTTCATGCACTCAGTATGCAATTGGTGTATGTCTACTGTGAGCCAGCCTGTTGGATAGGCCTCAGGATGCAGTTTAAAAGGTCTGTCCTGCCTCTAAGAGCTTTGTCTCTAGTGGTGGAAACATATAACGACCTGCCAAAGAAATAGTTCTGTTCAATGAGTTATATATTTTTCACCTGTCAAGATTTAACGTATCCCTGGGCATAATATGCGATTGAAATAGTGTTTTAAACTATTTGTGGTACATATATTTTGTTCTCTGTTCCTCATTTCAAAACTGGCCTAGAAGGAATGTGGTATTTCTGTGTGTGTATAAACACATACTGCACATACACACACATATTCACACACACAGTGCTAAAGTAATCTGCTTTTTAGTTATGTGGTTTGCAGGTTTTTCAGTGGGCCAGGGCCTTCAATAGCAGAAAGCTGTTCTCACCTACCCCAAAGATAGAAAACCTGTTTCCTGAGGATTATGGGCACAGGACTCTTTTGACTTATGAAGCCAGCACTTGTAATTCCATTGATCAAAAATGCTTGTTATTTCTTGGCAACTGTAATGCTTGCCTCTTGTAGAGTACACAGAAAAGTATACACTCAGAACTCTTTTTTTGTCCTACGTGGAAATTGTTGCTAGGATCCTCCTTAAGAGGTTTGTTTTTCCAGGTTATCATTAGTGGAGAGGAAAGGACACATTTTGACATGTTAATAGATTTGCAGAGCCTGGAAATGATACTAAATGTATCCTTTTACCAGAGCTAAGTTATTCTGTTTTTGCTCACTGTAGGAAAACTAGTAACCTCTCCCTCAGGCAGGCTAGGGTGACAACATGTGTCAACCTCACAGATCCACCCTTGGCTATCTTTCGCTGCGCCTTACTAAACAGCAGGGAGAACACTTGGTGATTTTTGAGTGGGGGTAATATGGTTTATAGAACACTTAGGGATAGTCCTGCATTAGCATTTGGGTAGTGGTTTACAAAGCAGTGGTTCTCAACCAGACATGATGGGTATTTAAGAATGATCTGGTGGTTTACCCAAACTACATGGGCCCTTCCTGCTGTCATATCCTGGCATGCATCAGATGTTCAGGAGTAAACGTGTGGTTCAGAAAAGCTCCCCAGATAATTCTCATCCTGTTCCTCTCATGCTCCATCTACTGACATAAAGGGGAATGGACCTAAACACTGCTCAGGTGCTTTTGCATCTTATACTTCAGATGTGTCTCCTGTAAGTAGCAAACAGTTGGATTAAAAAAAACCCCAACTATTCTTTTAATTGCTTCTATATGTGTGTAGGATATATGTATTCATTCACATCCTATATAGATTTTTATTTTTTTGCTATTTGTTCCACCTTTTCTTTTTCCTCATTTTGGGCCTTCTTTTGAAAAAATTTTAACCTTTTCCTGTTAGCTTGAAAGTAACATATTTTGTTCCCATTCCTGTTAGTTCATCACACAAACTTATCAGTCTAAAATTGATCAGTAAGTTCAACCTCCTCCTGACAATTCAAGTGGCATTGAACAGTTTTAATTACATTTACCTTGTTCCTAACTTGTGCTAATTTGCAGACTTTAGAGTTTTTAATTCCATGTTATTGTTTCATAGTCAATTTTGTTTCATTCCCCATATGTATTTACTACTTTAATTGCTCCCCATTTCTTCATCTCTAGAATTTCCTTTAGTGCAGGTATGCTAGTGACAAACTTCCAGTGTTTGGTGATCTGAAAATGTCCTTATTTTATTCTTACTCTTGAGAAACATTTCTAGTGGGAATAGGATTCTATGTTGGTGGTCATTTGTTTTAGGATGTAGCATGGACTTCTCTGGCTGCTGCTGTTTATAGAGTTCAGCGATAAATCTGTTTCTTTAGAATGCAACCTTTTTCTTCTGGCTGCTTTTTAGACACTTTCTTTTGCTATTGTCGATTTACAATTTCACTCTAATGTGTCTGGGTGTGGTCTTTTAAATTTATCTCACTTAGAATTCATTGTGTTTCTTTAATCTTTTTGTTGTTACTTCTTATCAGTTCAGGTAAATCCTAAACCCTTAAAGCCTGAAAAATAGCCTCTACTCCCATTTTCTTTCCTCTTTTGTACCTCTGACTAGACTTACATTAGGCCTTTTCATTCTTCCCTGTTGTTTAACTTCTTTTTGATTCTGTTTTAGTGCTGCATTCTACATAATTCCTTCTGACTGACCTGTCTTCTCTTTAGTTCCGTGTAGTCTGATTGTTAATTTGTTTTTTAAAAATATTTCTACAAATTCTATTAATCCCCTTTTCAAATCTGTTAGGTCATTTAAAGTTCCCTACTGCTTGCTGATATTTTCAAGCTGTTTTATTTTTTAAAAACATATTAAGCATATTTTATCTTATAATTTCAATGTATTTTAAGGATTCTGTTCCTGCTGCCCTTATTCATGGTGCCATTTTCCTGTGTGATTACTTTGGGAGTTGCCCATTTTCCTTATTTTTAGGAATTCTTTGAGCATCAAGAGGAGTAGCCCTTCAGAGAGGATGTATACTCTGTCGGACACTGTGGGAATTCTACCAGTCCACTTTACAACTATAGCTTGAAGTTTTTGTAAAGTGTAGGGGATGTGAATTGGACTGCAAGTAGGTATAAGGGTTTGTCTGCAACCACTTCTTGCCGATTGTTCTTAATTTGGTCTGCCCAGAGCCAAAGCAAATTTCTTTACAGTGCCCTAGTGGTGTGGGGATGGGCTTAGTACTTACTGGTTCATCTTCATCCTGAGTGTAGCCTTTTGGGGGGCCTGCTTTATAGCAGGAAGATTTTCGATTTGTTTATTGTCTTGTTAGGCTCTCAAAATTGAAGGTCAGAGTCCCCTGGTTTGGTATGTGCCCCAAGACAAAAGCACCTTCACTGCTTAGCTACCACTTCAGAGTTCCATTTTCACTTGGATTTTGACCTCGTAATTTCTTACTGTCCTGTTAGTTCAATACTTTTTAAATTTAAAAAAGTTACTCATTAGTTTTTATTGTTTTCTGACGTTTTCAGGGAACATGGTCAGAATTACCTAGCTTGCTTACATATCTGGAAATAGAATCTTCTAGTAACAAAAATACAAAGAAAACTTTTGTCAAAATTGCTGGATTGCACAGAAGATTCCTGTAATTTCTTCTTAAGCTTCCCACAGTACATGATCAGATTTCTTAATTTTACTTCCCAAGCTTCTCTTTCATCACCTGTAAAAAGGCCATTTAAAATAGCCACCAATTTTGGAATTCACATCAATGAATCCATAGAACCCCTTGGGAGCTTAATTAAAATTATATTTATTTACTTTAATTTATTTAAAAAAACAATTTAACGTGATTAAAATCTTAAAATTTCCAAGAGCACCATTAGATGTTCAAATAGAGGGAAGGCCACTTGGGAGCATGCACCTTGAATGCTGACCTCTGCTCTGTAGCCAACTACTGTTCTCACTGTGGTCTGAGGAAGAATCACTTTAAGTTACATGCAAGTTGTTTTATTTGTAAATGAGAATTTCTCAGTGAAGAGCAGCCATAGCTTTAAGCAAATTCTCAAAGGTCTAAGACCCAAGGAAAGTTATGAACTACTGAACTATATACAAGGCAACCTTAGGCAGGTAATTTATTCTTTTTATGCCTTAGTTCTCCAATCTATATTTTCAAGACACAACCTTACTTTATGAATTTACTGTAAGGATTTTTCAAAAAGATAATATGTGAACATGCTTAAGTTACCCATCTCTTAAAAAAACAGTAAAATGCTCCACCTTTTTGAAATATTTATTAAAATGTTCAGGGTATATTATACAGGGCATCAAAGCCGTGTAGAAAAGTGTTTATCTTAATGACATTTACTCAACAAACATTTGATGTATACTAGGTGCTGAATGCAGAAGACACAGATGCCTTGTATAGGACAGACCTGTGGATTGTGAGTGCTTTTACAAATACACTTAATACCTATGGAGAAGAAGAAGGGCACGTGGGGAGGGGAGAGCAGAATGAGTTGCACAATGTTTCACCTAATACTTACAATGGACTGGCCAAAGGCAGGCAGCCTGGCTGAGGGGGTCAGCATAAGCAAAGGCAGTAGAACAGAAAATAGTGTAATGTTTCTATGTGCATGTGTGTTAATGCACACTGCAAGTTAGTGATGCTGGCACAGAAAAGGAAGGACCAGACATGAAGCTACCTGTGTGGCATGGGCCAGACCAGGGAGGGTTTTCTGGGTTTGGCTGGTTTCTGAGCATTACCGGTAGGCTAAAAGGAGGAACACCAAGTACTTTAAGCAGGGGACTGAAACTATTATATTTTGTTACATACTCTGGTAGCAGAGTGGGAGAGACAGGGAGCTGAGAATAGGAAATCCAGTTGGGTATTTTTTATATTGTTTCAGAAAGAGACTTGTGAGCCTGAAATGGGATTTGGGGAGCAGACAGACTGTATGTAACATTATTCAGCAGGTAAATCAGTGACTGTGAGGTAGATTACATGTGTGGGAGGTTAATGGAGAAGGAAATCTCGTGTCTGCCAATGAGGCAGCCAAGCCGGAGGATTATAGTAAGTGTGGATCTGGTGCACTTGAGTAGGTATCTGGATGGAAATGTATCATAGATGGGTAGGGAAAGTCAAAAGTCTGGGCTAGAGATATGAATGCATGGAGGCCTCGGTAGGTAGGTGAGTCCTGAGACCATATGAGATCAGGCAAGGGAAATATGGAAATAAATGGGACATGCCAACATTGAAAAGGTATTGGTAATTATGGAAAGAGCCCTAGAGAAGAGATTCAAGATGTTATAGCATAGAAGACAATTAAGTATTCCCAAGGAATGAGCAATGGTAAATACAGGAGAGCTCCTCCTGTGAGAACTCCACGTACTCCTTTGACAACGGAAAGGTCACTGTTAATGAGGGATGAGAACCAGACTGGAGCTGGACAGGAAGTGAGGCAGTAAATGGAGAGGAAATGTATACAGCTCAGAAAATCTGGATGTGAACACAAGGAGGGAGACCCACAGCTGGTGTTATTAAGGGAGGCACTTTTTTGTTTTTTGTTTTTTTCAAAGAAGGGGAGAAACAGGAACATGTTTGTTTATTGGCTGAGTAGAAAGGGAGAGGCTGAAGGTTAGGAGTTGGTTTTTCCCAGGCTCAGAAATCTGGTAGAAATCTTCAGGTAACTTATGAAGACCTAATCAGAAGTAAACTTTTAGCCAATTCATCAGGAAACCTTATAAGCACAAGAGCTAATTCATTTTAATAACAACTACAGAATGATCTCCCTAGTTAAGTAAAAGATGTGACAGCTCAGTAGCCAATTACAAAATTAAAATTTTAAAAACAACGGGTCAGGATTATAACTCTTAAACTGAATTGTTTCCAACCAAAGAATGATGCTTTTTCTCTGGGATAACATAAATCAATATAAACCAAAACTGTATTTTTTTGCAGAGATTATGCTGTGAGTTGGTAGAAAAATCAACTGGCAGGCTACGCTACTCACTGAGAGAGCAACGTGAGTTCTGAAAAGTGGTAAAAGCCTCAGGTCCCTTGTGAATATACCAATGAAGTCACCCAAAGTCCTGTATACCAGCGAGGTGAGGGGTCAATCAGCCCATGTGACAGTATGCAGGCAAATTCCTGATTTTCCTAAGAATTCATTTTCATGTTAATTTAAGAAGTTTTTGGTGAAGTTGATAACTCAAATGATTTTAAATTCCTAAGAACCTATTTCTCTTTGCTGAAATAACTTAAATATTTTAATAGACTTTAATGGAATGAAGAACTGGGAACCAAATACAGTTGTCTCTGGGGAAGAGAATAATTTGAGAAATTTCTGAATAAAAAATTAAAAAAGAATCTGAATACATGGGAGAGGCTACGGGTTTAACTGGCTACAGACTGCTGTGGCTGGCCTCTTTAAAACATAAAATGTAGATCTTAAAACATTCAAAAGCAAACAAAAATTTAAAAATATATTTAAAGGCTTGAACACTTGGGCCTGTATCAGTAAAAGGGATGTTTGTAGCAAGCTAAAGAAACCAAGAAATTTTTTATCTAAATTATTCCTTCCCTTATCCATTTTAGTCGTCAAATGGATGGAGGGAAGGAACAGGAACATGGTTTAGGACATCAACCCGTTGGCAACTGTACTCAAGCACTTTTTAATCAGCTGGTACTTGTCAGCTATGTTTGGACCCTTCCAAGTGGCTGAGCTCCTTGTGCAGGCCTGCCTATCAGCACTTTCCACTGCCTGATCCCTTTGAAGTTCGCACCCCTCCTCACTGCTGCCTGGTCCTTTCCCTTCACTCACTGAACACTTTGGCACCTGATTTAGTTTTCCTCTCCACTACAACTTCTGCCGTCTTCCTGGAGGATTTATTGTCTACCCATACAACCCACTTGTCCTTTCAGGTTTCTTGGTCTTGTCTCATCTCCAATGGCCTTTCCTTCATTTAGCCACTGCAAAGTCACACCTTGGATTGTACTACACCATGAACTTGCTCCTCTCAGATCACTAAATCCAGGCATCGTTGGTGTCACGACTAGTGTTTCTTATCCTAAACTTGCCTGTTCAGCTCCCAGCAGATCAGAGTTGTCATCAATCCACTGGACTCTAGCTCGCAATGCTTTGTGTTGCCTTCACACCGTTATCTATCCAGTTTAGATACTGTGGGACCATTACTTCAACAACTCAATTATTTCAATAACTATTCAATTATTGTCTCTTTTTCTTTTAAACTTATCTAGCAAAACTCCAAGTGTCTCCATTTTCTCTGTGTCTGTACCCAAGCATCACAGTGCTACTAGGAAGGGAAAGAAAAAAAATCAGAGCAGGCAAATTTTCACTGTAAGTTCTCACTCACCAGAGTTGGGTCCTCCACATTACTCTACAATCCTATTATACCTCCGGTCACTTTATTCACCACGGTAACTGTTTTAAAATTGCAGTTTTTTTAAAAACTATCCCTCTGGTCTCTGGCTTGACAAAATCTGCATATACACCTAGCCTCTCTTCCTTCTAAAATAAAAGCACCCCCTTCCATTTAAGAGCCAATCCCTCCACCAGTGCCTCGGACCCCATCCTCTTCTACCTTCTGTGAAACCCAATACTTTCACTGTTCCCTTCTGGCTCTTTTATCTTTAACTTCTCCCTCTTTCCTGGATCCTTTTTAAAGATAAAGCAATAGCTGAAAAAAGGAAAGCAAAACATGCTATTGCCTCAGTCTCTCCTTTTCACGTCCCAAATTCAGAGTTGTGTAGGGTAGCTTCTTTCTGACATCTGCCTCCTCTACTATCTGGAATGAAATCTCTAAGCCTCCAATTATTTCCAGGAGGTTAAACCCAATATATGCTTTTGATTTCTCACTCTACTTGATCTCTTAGCAGCATTAAACACCTGTGCAGAAAAACTCTCTTCCCTTTGCTTTCATGACTTTAATCCTCCCGATTTTCTTCTACCTCTTTAGCTACTGCTTGTCAATCTCCTTTGCCTGCTCACCTTTTGCCACCTAACTTTCAGAGATCCTATGGTTTTGCTCTTTCTTTACTCTAAAGCAGAACTTGGCACATTTTCTTCTTTAAATAATCATATAGTAAATTATTTTTAGGCTTTGCAAGCTGTAAGGTCCCTGTTAAACTAAATGCTGTCACTGTAGCATGAAAGCATACACAGATAATAATTAAACTATGAGCAAAGTTGTGTTCCAATAAAACTTTATTTACAAAAATAGATGAAGGACTAGGTGTGGCCTGTGGTTTGCCAGGCCATGCTCTACACTCTCCTTAGAGAAGTACTTTTTCCTGTGCCTCCAAGGGCCATCTATACATCAAATTCTTATCATGAGACCTTTCTGCCCCCAAATCTATATATCCAGCTACTTAATATACACATTTAAGTATCTCAAAGACGTCTCAAGTCTTTATACAGGAATTGTGCTTTCTCCCCAAAACTGGTCTCCTTCCAGTGTTCGCTCTTAGTTAAGAGGCACTGCCATTCATAAAGTTGCACAAAGCAGAAAACAGGAGTCATCTTTGACACCTCTCCCTCTCACTCTGTAATTCTTTGAACTGAAGGAAGACCAAAAAAAAGCAAGTCTAGAAATATGCCATTACTGGAAGCACACAGTCAAATTTAACGTTTCACTAATAGAGCTAAACTTTATTTCCATGTTTATTAAATGTTTATCTTTGATGTCGAATACATATTAGAATTGATTTAACATACAACTTTGGAGAAAAGTGGACATTCTCCACTGAATGGGTTAAAAAGGAATGTAAAACTATAAAATACTTGTTTAAATGTTGAATTCTAAATTATGGCAAACAGAACAATAAATACCTTGCCATTTTTCTCTTTCTAGTTTTCCAAATTATAAAATATTTTTCATAACAATTTATTTCAAGAAAGGAAATAAGGGATAATCACTAAAACCATTTTACTTTAAGTATAGAGTACAAATAAAGAGTCTTAACACAGAACTATCTCCTATTTAAAATACAAATACTTCATGATGTTACGAATTGAGGAGGATTAACTGATGTCAGCTGCAAATCTAAAGATTTAAGCAAACCCACATGCCATTTGCTTTTGTCTGGAATAAGTTAGGCTGATTTAAGGGTGACATGGCAGAGTTCTATCTGATTATCTATGTTAACCACTGCTACTCAGAATGGTGATGGGCTAATACTAAGTGCTTAGGATGGAAATTCAGGATTAATCAGTTACAAGTGGCTAAGAGCTAACAGAATTAATCATTCCACCCTGCCATCTATGGCCATGTCCAAATGTACAGATTTTAGCATTCACTGAAAGTTTTAAAATAAAACTCCTCTAGACACTCTGAAACTGCTGAAATTCACAGTACAAAATAATACTGTCTGTAGTATAATTCCAGTGTTTGAACAAAATCAAACTTATGGGTGGTCATCACAGGTATTATTGGTAATAAATGTATTTTCTTTTAATTTACTATAAGCCCCTTAGCACATTTTGTGAAGATGTGTTCTTTTTAATGCTACTAATTGTTACTTGAATACATTTTTAAAAATCAGCTTAAAATTATTTTTTACCAGAAATTACAAGACGAAAACTTTTACTGAAGGAGAATAACACTTACTATTCACATTAAACAAGTGTTTAGAATCATCTGCAAAAAAAATTACTTTCTTGTGTAACTGTTCAGGTCAGATGATTTATGGCTTTTCAATTTATAAAATTTCACATTTAATATGTTAAAGCTTTTCTAAATCGGTCTTCCAACCAGATTCTTTGATGAGAAAAGAAAGGACAAAAGAGAGACGAACTCTGTATCAACTTAGCCTCCTCTCTTCCCTGAAAACCATTATTTCTCATAAAATTCAAGGCACACTCCTGAAGAGCCAGATAATAAACATTTCAGGCTTTCTGGGCCATGTGGTCACTACTGCAACTATTCCTGCTGCTGCCTAAGAAAGCTGCCACGGACAAGATTTTACCAAGAAAAAAAAAAAAAGAAAAGAAAAAGCAAAAAAAAAAAGCGCAGTCCAAATTGGCCTGTGGGCCATAGATGTCCAATCCCCTGCCTTACAAGAATAGACCTATATGTAAAGGAATCAATTATAAACCCCAAAAGACAAACAAATGGTCTCCTGTCAGATGTGATGACTGACTCAGAATCTAGCAGTTAATCACTCTAGAACATTGTGAGGTTGAACACTTTGAAATTAGCCAACTTTCTGCTTCTGGTTAAGATTCTTCTATTCAAACATGTCATCATGCTTTTTCATTGGGGATCATTCATCTTCATTTAAAAACTTAATGAAATGCTATTTATTAAGGGATTCAGTTTAAAATTAATAAATGATGTCCATACAATTTAATATTCAATTTAATTTTTTAAAAAACTTAATGAAAAATATAACAGAATCAAAAAATTTAAAATAATAAGTACACTGACTACCCATTCCAGTATTAAGTCATATTAACCATAGAATAGGAAAAATAAACTCAGACGTGTAATTACTTTAAAATACACTACTTCCATTTTTGTCAGTATTTTACATTTATGTATATATTCTATAGTGGAAGCAGAAATTCTTTCTAAAAACATTATCTCCTTAAAATCTTGAGGTGAATATTATAGCCACAGGCAATATCTGACATATAAAACTGCAGTACAGGCCTTTCAGATTTGGCATTTCACTGGTACAATACAATGACCAACGTATATAATCACTGTACAGTGCCTAGACATTCCAGTAAGAACCATTATTTTCTTTAATGTAGAATGATTAATACATATTCTACAAGGGGCAGTGAAATTAGTAATTCTATAGGGTATGTCCCGACATAATTTTCAAATTGTACATAACACAAACAACTTTGTTAAGGCCATGTTTTATTTGCTGATTAATGGACAAAAGGCAATGTAAATTATTTTCAAGTATTTTCTTGAAAGTCTGTGCTCATAAAAATCATGAAAAGTTGGAAAGTGTTAAATCACTGAAACTTTAAATATATCGTACACAATCTTGTTTGTACAAAAATACAAGTTAAATATAAACATAAAGCAATCATGATAATTTTATGCAAATCTGTTTTATGTGATCTTTAGTTATATATAAAAGTTTCTCAGTTCTGTTATTTGAGAAAAGATCAATACCAGATTAAATTACTATCTATTGGCAAAGGGCCTAAAAAGCTTACTTGAGCATTGATCTTTTACATGGTCAAGTGCATTTACTAATTTGAGATCACCTAAACACTGGAAAAAACGAAAAAAATTAAAGGGCAGTATGTCCATAAACCAACAAATAATTTGGCTGTAATGTATCATAAAATAAAGAAACCCCACACATCTGTACAATGTGTTATGTATCACACATTCGCACACACAGGCAAGAACACTCACGCAGTCAGAAAACAAAGTCTAATGAGGTGTTGCTTCCAGTTCAATATTCAGCTTTGCATTTTTTCTTACTTCATCAAATGAATAGCTTTTTGTCACCTTCCCATTCTTGAAGACAGTATGGAGAAGATCCTGCACAAATATAACAATACTAAAATTTAATGATTAGACTATCAAGCAAAATACTTACCGTATGCGATGCTTGATGAATGAGTAAATACAGAGTTATGCCTCAAGTTATGAAATTGTTTTACATGCAGAGAATGCTGGTAGAGCAGGCAGAGAGCAAGGCATTATCTAAAATGGTTATGTAGAAATATTTAACTTTTATGAACAGAAATGATTTAACATTACATTCTTAGGACAGTTTTCCTTAAAGAAAAAACCAAAACACCTAGATGACCCCATCTTCCTCTCCCCCCCAGGTAGAACACAAGTTGCCCAGAACCCTGGCTGTTGCTGATAATCACCACTGACGGTGCAAGAAGAAAAACCTGCCAGACTTTCCCTTGTTCCTAGCCAACAGACTCAACACCAGTTAAATGCATAAGCCTGGAATTTAATAAATTTGTTAGTTACCGAGTTTTTGACTTAAAATAAGCAAACAAACAAAACCCTGAAGAAGAAGAAACCAAACCTAAACAGAAACAAAAATAATTATTGATTTCTTAACTAATGCACAGTGACTGATTTAAAGAGACACTGTATATATCCAAAAGTCACTGATATATGTAATCCATTTGATCCCTGCAAGGGTAGCAAAGATATATTAGCAAAGACAATTTAAGAAATTAGGACTAAATTCCCTTTTGGGTCTGTTAAAGCCACTACTGTCTCACTGAAGAATTATCTGCTTCTAATTTCCCTTTGAAAAAATCATAATCTACCATGTTTAAGTTTTCTATCTAGTATGAATATTGTTAAACATATGATATTACACATCATTGTTTTTTAAATCGCACTGCTCTAGCCATAGCATTTTCTTTCATAAAGTTAAATATAACCTGTCAAAATGCTTAGATACTGCCTTAAATATTCTGGAATATCATTCACATATGCTTAATATCAATGGCTTTTTTAAATTAATAGTTATGATTATGCCTAAAGTAATTCAGGATAGTCCTGGTAGCTACAATTAAGTGAAAGCTACTCAAAGAACTGCATAAACAGGCTCTATAAAGGGATCTAATTCTAAAATTTGTTTATAAACTTTTTTTCATTAAAGTTAACAAAAATGTTATTTTGTTAATTCTGGTTCAAAATCTTAAAATATAATAAAAGTAACAAGTAGAATATTTGAAATAACAAATCTAAAGTTATAAGTTAATGTGTTTATGTTTAATGTAAATTTTCTCTTGTGAATATATTCATGAGTAGTTTCCCTCTAAAATTGAGTAGTTTTTTAATTCAGAGGCTTCAAAAATAGAAATTTTGTAACTTTTGAGTTCACAAATATAAACGTACTTGTATATGTTAAAGACCATTAGATCATATGGACTACTTTAGCATACTATAAATTTTTCCAATTTGGTTGACTTGAATCCGAAAACAGTTAAGTCTAGGTTTCACCTTTTATTCCTTATGTAATCACATAGTTTTCACCTTTTACACTAATAAGGTAACATAATTTGCCTTTTTATCCCATAGAGTTGCTGTGACAATCAAATGAGACTAAAGAAAACCATCTAGACTGGATTGTTGTTTTTTAAAAATTAAGTTAACTTTAACAACATTTGAGAATTTGGATAGTCTTTCTTTTAACTATTAAAATTACCAAAGCTTATAGTAATATAGATAGCTATGGGAAGTGTAAGAGCATCCTTTAAGTGTTTGTAATATTCCTCTTCGGAAAAAATTCACTACTAATTGGCAAAAAAAAAATTCTCTGCTCATGGGCAAAAAATGGAAGATCAAATACAGGTTGCTGAAACTTATAGTCACTACTCTGCTGGTCACTATTTGGAAAAACTTTTACTTTTTTTGAATGTTACAAAATATTTCACCCAAAGTATAAATAAGTCTCACATTTATGATCTAACCATTTTTTGTTTTTCATCCTAATTGGGTAGGCTAAGTCAGCTATTGTATAATTTATAAAAAACTACTTTGTCCTCCAAAAAAATTGTTCTGAAAATAATTTAAAACTAAAATACAACATAAAATCCTCCTTTTTAAATTTGGAGAGCCAAGCTATTACTGTTAAAACAAAACAAAACAAAACAAAACAAACTTTATCAGCATAGATACATACATGACCATATTCCTCAAGGTCTCCTTTTCCTTCCTCTAGTGTAACAAAATTCCCTGCTGGTGTCCTATGTAAAGATAATCGGCCCTTTTTGGACCTTTTGTTGGGATCAGCAACTGGGTCCTTGAAGACATTAATCTGAAATCCAAATTCAGAAAAAGAAGACTAATCATAAGAAATGGTCACTTAACTCTATTTTAAAAAGCCATACACTTAATTTATGTATAAATTTTAAGGCATTTTATAGGTATAATGAAACCAATCCACATCAAACTTTTAGAAACATAATTCTAGCCTGTTTTGGAGGACAGAGTGAGTCCTCTGCTAGGAAAAAACAAAATCTAAATCTTGGCTATCCTTTCTTACCACTGCAGAACACCAAATCCTCCTTTGTAGGAAGTCACTGAGGTTAACATTAATCCTTAAGGTATCTTCTTTTACATTACAAGTTGTCTTTAAACTGATCTAGGCATAGCACAGGCATGCTAGAAAAACAATTCCAGGTCAACTCAATTATATAATCTGTGGCTCCAGAAGTAGGATTTTACTAAGGTAAAGGCTTTCCTATTTAATAACCTTTCCATTTTGCTACTTTTTATTCTATTACCTTGTTACTATTAGAAGCAAAAAAGACCTAGAGAACCTAAGAGCAGAATGCTTGCTTCACAATAAGAAAGGCAGGGGGCAAAACATAGTAAGAAGCAACTACTGATGGCTTTGAAAGAAGCAGGTGGGTCAATCCCAGTAATCTCCAAAGAAAGGTGGAGGTGAACAAAGCAGGGTATTGAACCGTGTGTTCTTAGGCGAGGATTCCCCTCCTCCACCCTCTACCCATGGACTCTTAAGCAGGGGTGTCCAACCTTTTGGCGTCTGTGGGCCACACTAGAAGAAGAGTTGTCTTAGGCCACATATTAAATACACATACACTAAACTGATGAGCAAAAAAAAAAAAAAAAGGTTTTAAGTAAATTTACAATTATGTGCTGGGCTGCATTCATAGCCATCCTGAGCCACATGCTGCCCAAGAGCCGTGGGTTGGACACTGGAGTGTATGAAGGGCTAAGGGGAATACCGTTCAGTTGCCTAGCAGCTTGGGTTCCCCTATTCTAAGGCTATGAGCACATGATTCTGGTAACAGAACTCCAACCTCACACTCCACCTTTCTAGGTTAGCTGATGTTCCTAGTCAAGTAGGGTCAATTTTTTATTCAAAGTTCTATACTGTAGGGAGCAGTAGAAAATGATTGACCTGCACTGTCTCTGAATCTCTCATCTCATTTTTCCTAGTCTCCTTTATTGTCCTAAGCCATGCTATATTTATTACCTAGTGTCTCTTTTCTTTCCTTTTTTATGAGCTACAGTGAGTGATACCTGACAATATATTAATATCTCAGGACCTTTTATTCTTTATAACTGCATTCTACATAGACACATAAAGAAGGTACTAACATATTAAAGGTTACAGGACATACCCCAAGGCCATTGGTTATAACGTAACTACATTTGAAGGAACAATTCAAGAGGTCCCTTGTTAATTTCTGCAGCAAAGCTCCACCAGAACCGAAAGAAACATTTTCAATACTCCATTTTTTTTGTTTCATGCCTTCTACAATCTAGAAGATTAAAAAAATAAAACAAATGCTAAATTATTTGGAAGAGAAAAACAACAACAACAACAACAAAAACACTAAGTAATTTGGAAGAAAAAGAAGGTAATTGGGAAGAAAAAGATAATATGGGCCCATATGCATCAATAGCCCATACTGATGAATAAACCCATCCTACAATTGTCTTACAACACAGTAAATAATAAAGTATATACAAAATTACATCCCACATTTTCTATTTTAAAAATCCAACTATCCCAAAAAGGGCAATCTGAAAGGGATTTTGTATTGTCGTCATACCTGTGGTTAGGATTAAGGAAATGAAGGAAATTAGAGGGTAAGAAAAAAATTGGTTATAAGTAGCTAAGTTTACTTGAATACACTTCTCTGCCTCCTGTAGTTGTGGCCCAGATGCCAGCAGCACAAGCAATGAAACCTAGACATTTGTCCCGTATTACTATATGTTATCTATCACATGCCATAATACATGTCAAATGTAATGGGGCATTTAAAAAATAAATTGATATTGGTGGTAAAACAATATAAAATATTCTCTCCTACATATCAGTTCAGACACTGTCAGAGTCATTTTACTCTGGCTGGAACTCCAGTGCCATAAACACAATTATGACTAGACTGGGCATTAACATTTATCATTGGATCATTTTTGGCAGAAAGATTATCTACAAGCCAGCTAGAGAGACCTGTTTGAACATATAGTTCTGACAACTAGAATAGTTTTTATCAAGGGACACATAATTTAAGTTACACTGATTTATTAAACTACATTATTATTGTCATTTATATTTCTTTTTTCTAAGTAGGACTTATTTACCCTGCATCTGTCTTATGTATCATATCTTGAATCACTTTTAAGGTAGAAGGCTGTGCCCTGGCTGGTGTAGCTCAGTGGACTGAGCACCAACCTGTGAGCCAAAGGGTCTCCAGTTTGATTCCCAGTCAGGGCTCATGCCTGGGTTGGGGGCCAGGTCTCCAGTAGGGGGGCTGAGAGAGGCAACCATGCATTGATGTTTCTCTACCTCTCTTTTTCCCTCCCTTCCCCTCTCTAAAAAGAAATAAATAAAATCTTTAAAAAAAAGGGCAGAAGGTTTCAAGTGAAATTTAGTAATTGTTCCTTAATTTCATGAGAATAGTAAAAAGTAAGTACTGGAAAGTCTAGTTCCTTTTTATTGAAACAGAATTTTCAGAAATAATTGAAAATCATAAGCAGATTTAATTTTATGCAAATCATTAATATAAATTCACTATATTCTCCTCAAATAGTAAGAGTCTTAACCTGATGTATCTACTATTTGCAACAATGAACAATAAAAATATTTTAACAATCCCACATTAAAAAAGGCAAGTTTCTTCCTAAATCCCATCTAATTCTACTACTATATGTGATAAATCAAGATGAAAACATAAACAATTTAATTTAAAGTGATTCCTTAGGATATATATATATATACAAACTCAGTCTCATGTCATTATTATTAAACCTGAATTCAAAAGTATTCAAAGGTCCTGGATTCAGATTTATTTTTTATTGATATAACCGTGAACACAGTATAACTAAAAAAATAAAAATCTTATAAACAATACAAAATTAAGACGTTTCAAAACAGTAAATTTCAATATGGAAGAAATGTAAAGAGTAGAAAACAAATATGGAGGAAAAGAAAGGGAAATGATTGGAGGGTAAGGTGGTGAGGTTAAAACAAACAAACAAACAAACAAACAACAAACAAACAGAAAATAAGTTTTGGACCTGTCATATGATTTTAGATATGCCTCAGAAGCATAAGAATGAGGAAATTACAAAGAGTAATCACCTAATGTCATATCTCTGCACTCCTGGGCCAGTTTCTTACAGATATTCTTCTAATATAGCTGCACCAAAAGTTATACAATTCAGACAATTTAAAGTTTAAGTGAGCTGTTCTGTTAAGAGTACAGGAAATTACAGAATCTGGGAGAAAATTATTACTTAAAAATATTTACACATACCATCAAAAGGAAATCTGATTAGACATAAATTGACAAAATTTAACTATTAGACACTACTCTTCGTTTTCCTATTTATGCCCAGGGTATCTAACTGAAATGAGAAGAGCCATATTATGCCATCAGTATTTAAATAAAATGTTCTTGTGCCCTGGCTGGATATATCTCAGTTGTCAGAGAATTGTCCTAGTACACCAAGACTGTGGGTTCAATCCGCAGTCAGGGCACATACAAGAAACACCCAATGAATACATCAATAAGTGGAATAATAAATTGGTATCTCTGTGTGTGTCTCTCTCCCCTCCATCTCTCTAAAATCAATAAAAAGTTTTAAAATATTTTTGTTATCACATCCATACATCTCAATCATGCACTATGATCTATAATTGTTTTTACAATACATTATATTTAGATAAATTAATGTGTCCCTATTGTTAAGATTTATATAAATCTTCTATTTAGTCTATGGACCAAAGTTGTGAGGGTTAGGGGAAATTTCCTAGAAATGTAAAGAAAAGGGTTCTAGGGAAAAAATACTAGATAGCTAAAAGGAAAGAAAAGTGTTTAAAATATGTGGGACTTCACTTGCAAAGAAATCTTCTCACCAAAATTTGAGAATTTGATATCATTTTAACATTGTTAATGAACCACTCCAATAGAAAGGTCTCCCCGATAAATCAAGATGACTGAATCCCTAACCAAGACACAAACAGAAAAAGAAGATATCTGTATTTTGTCCAACACAAAAGAGATTTTACTTCTTTTCCTAAATAAGCAGACTGATTTTGGTACACACAAGCTAGGGCGTGCTTATGTCATAAATTTCATGTGGATGTCACAGGGAAGACTGGGAATAAGCAGTCCAAATAGTGAGGCTGACAGTCAATGAAAGAAGTCAGATGTCTGAAATTAAACAGATTTTTCATTTTGTCAAACTTAAGGCATCCAATTTAGTATATATAAAAAGCAAAAGCACTACATAAATCCTTCCTTCTGCTTCTAAAAACTTATTTTGACCCACTTCCAATATGAAGAAAGCAGGTTTCACTCTTTAGGTAAATCAACATGAGTACATTTGCATTACAAAAATTATTCATTCTCTGATCATTCTGTTTAAGGTTTTACCAATGCCAATCACTATTTGTGTGCCTGTCTCAGTATTTGACTTTTCGTTCATGGTTAAAAAAAAAAAAGAAAAGAAAAAAAAGAAAGCCAAGAGTTTCAGTTTCTAAAGGGAAGTTCAAATACCTGATTGAACATTCCAACTTAGGGCCCACCACTGGAACAAGGGAGGGCAGATATAAGTAGAGGGAAGAACATGGAGCTAATGGTTTTCCTGAAAATGGTACAGTACCCTGCCCATGTTTCTTCATCTGAAAGAAGGATAAAGAGGGTACCTACTAAACTGCCTAAAGTGTAGAAATGGGATGCCAAGATAAGAAACCTTTGATTCAGCTGAGCTAAAAAGACAACAGAAATTACACATGCCCACTGAGATCTCTAAAATAAGGTCTTTTTCCTCATCACTACAGACTTTTTTTCTATTTCTTCTTTCCCTTTCACAGGAAAGCCCCAAATGTTCCAACCCAAATGTCTTACAGGAGTCTGGGGAATTTCCACTTTTCTTGGGCAAAGCAGTTTGGGAGAGTTGGTGGAAGAAACCTCATTTTGGAACTCTAAATCCATATCACTACAGAAATCCTATTTCTTCTATTCAGTAGTTCTTTCTTTTAAATGACTCTTTGGAAAACACATTATTTAAAATTTGAGTACTGATCTTACTCTAACCACACTAAATTCTGTCAAACAGAAAAATCTTTGATGACTCATATTATACAAGTGGATACCATTGGGGACTGGTATACATTAAAATGTCAATGGTTTATAAGGGCAGAGAGTCCACATTATGAAATCAGTGATAACCATAACTTTTTGGAGTATATTTTATGAAGTTATAGCTCTTCAGAAGCTTATCTGAGAATAAAAGAGGCAAAAGTTTAACATAATACACTATTTGACTAAATCTAACAATAATAGTGATGACAGTCGAGGCTTAATTTAGAAGAGCTGACCAACCATTTTATAATTTTGAAAACACACATATGAATACATGTGAGTTTCACATGGTTAGAGTATGTGAAGCTCCACTCCATTAAAACTGAACCTGTATGAGCAGTGTCAAGACTTTTTGTTTTAGCACTGACTGGTGTGGCTCAGCAGATTGAGTGCTAGCCTGTGAACAAAAGGGTCACTGGTTTGATTCCCAGTCAGGGCACATGCCTGGGTCGCAGGCCAGGTCCTTGGTGGGGGTGTGTGAGAGGCAACTACACACTGATGTTTCTCTCCCACCCTTCTGTTCTCTCTAAAAATAAACTAAAATCTTAAAAAAAAAAGAAAGACTTTTGTTTTATATACAAGGAACATTCCTTGACTGGCGTTGTCTTGTTTGATAGTGATACTTTGTTAGGCTTGTCATCCAGGGTGGCCAGTGAGAACTGGGAATAGCAAATGTGGTTTGGTTGGTACTTCTATACTTTAAGTTACTATTCTTTATAAAATCTAAGCAATTAACAGAAAAGACACACACTCTTACGAAAAGAATAAATTGTGCTGAAATTATAAATGTATTATTTATCAAACTAATAAAAAAGGAGTTTAATTACGGTTATCTTATTGGAACACTTAATATAAACACATACCTCTTGTAAAGTATTAATATCTACTCCATCCCCTTGAATAACTCGAAGATAAGGTGGTAGCAGCTTGTAGCCCTTTGAGTTCTCAGTAACAGGGAACTTTTTACCCAAAATATCCAAAACCTGTACAGAAAAATACACACCCAACACAAAATAACTAAAAATGAAAAAAAAGTATAAAAGCTTTCCAAAGTTAAAAAAGTGACTTTGATTTGCTAGACAATCTTGAGAATATAAAAAACAATCAATTTACTCAAAAAATTTTACCTTATGTGTAAATCTTTCAAAATTTAGTCTGAATTCCTTCTGATAATGTTAGAAACAGGCATTCTATTTCTATCACATCATTTTAACAGTAAAGTGTCTCAAAACAGTATTTTTCCCTACATCTTTTAAATTATATAGATTCATTTAAAAAAAAAAACTAACATTAGGAGCTTAAGATAGTAAATAAAGGTATAGAAAGCACTACTTAACAAACTCTTGATTATACTTTTGATTTGGATTTATTCTTTTTGTCCCTGATAGTTTTGTTTGGTTTAATTTTGATAAAACAAATATAAATCCATTTGAATTACAAAGTTCAGAGAACTATGATTTGCAAGACAAAGTTGGAAATGAAGCACATATAACCCAATTTCTCTGAAGTTCTCCTCAATTAAAGATGACACACAATTTTTAAGCTAAACTGCATAATATGCAAATCATACCACTCATTCATTAACTACTAAAAGTTGTGTAGCAGCTGAAATACCCAAACATTGATTTAAAATTTCTCAGAAAGCTTAAAAATTCAAAAGACCTATCAGACAATTTTCCTCCTCAACAACACTCCCTTCTCCTAAACAGACTGATGATTCTAACAATGAGGAAATTCCATATTGATGACTTTCTTCTTCTTCTTCTTCTTCTTTTTTAAGATTTTATTTATTTATTTTCAGAGAGGGAAGGTAGGGAGAAAGAGAGAGAGAAACATCAATCCTGCAACCCAGGCATGTACCCCGACTGGGAATCGAACCTGCGATACTTTGGTTTGCAGCCCGCACTCAATCCACTGAGCTACGCCAGCCAGGGCCAGACTTTATTATTCTTAAAACTAAGTCTACATATTTTTTTATTAGGTAACAGGAAAAACATGAAAACTGTTAAATTTGTTAAAACTAAATCTGTTAACATTTGAGGCTAAGATAAGACTTTAAGGCTCTGGCTGATGTGGCTCAGTGGCTTGAGTGCTGGCCTGCAACCCAAGAGGTTGCCAGGTTGATTCCAGTCAGGGCACGTGCCTGAGTTGCCAGCCAGGTCCCCAGCTCGGGGCACATGAGAGGCAACCACACATTGCTGTTTCTCTACTTCCTCTCTCTCCCCCTCCTCCCGCTCTGTCTAAAAATAAATAAATAAAATCTAAAAAAAAAAGACTTTAAGATTGGCCTATTACATAACAGGATAAGAAAAGACTTCCTTGGTTCTATATTCCCCTTTTTTAAGTGGTAATTTATCATCCAATCATTAGGTGGGAAACTGGTAAAATGAGAAGGTGACAATGACAATGGATACTTGGCTATTTTACATGTTGTGTGACCTTGAGCAAGTTACTTTAACCTCTTTATCTAAGTCTGTTTCTTGGTCTATAAAAAGAGAATGTAATACTTATCATAGCGAGTAAATGACAGCTTAAGTACAGCACCTAATGCAATATTTTTCTAGTGATGAGGATCAAATAACCTGCTCTAATTTAGTACTTTTCAAAGAAGGCAAACCAAGTCCTGAATACTAAAAACAGACAACACTGCTACACTGAGGACTGAAGTACCTTTAAAGAATTACTACTTGAGTGGATTGAGCGCAGGCTGCGAACCAAAGTGTCGCAGGTTCAATTCCCAACAAGGGTACGTGCCTGCGTTGCAGGTCACAGCCCCCAGCAACCGCGCATTGATGTTTCTCTCTCTCTCTCTCTCTTTCTCCCTCCCTTCCCTCTCTAAAAATAAATAAAATAAAATCTTAGAAAAAAAAAAGAATCACTACTTGAGTATTTTCAATTTTTTTTTTTACTACATCACCTTCCACATATTTCTTTTGCACTAAGAATTTGAAAGGTATAGCAATGGCTTGTGATAAAAGAAAAATAAACAAACTATAAACTTGGTTAAGTCACAGGATTCCTTAAAATGGTAATGCTATTTATTAATTTTGAAAGTAAGCAGGAAATATCAGTAGTACTTAACTGTCTATTTGACAGTTTATATAAGTAACCCATAAGTCTGGGTACCCTTTCTGTTATTATCGTGTGACCTTGGGCAAATCTATTACCCTCTCCTGGCTGCAACTCTAAAATAAGGTCCAGATAGCTCTGAAATGGCATGTGTATAAATAAAATCAAAAGTAGTGTTGATGCAGCTGGTCGACAGGCATTTTAATAATCAAGTTATGTATTAAAATTTACCTTTAATACAGTGTCAAGAGGATTTCCAGAATCGGGTCTGATTATTAGTGGTGCTTCTGTACTTCTTGATACTATTAAATGTCTTAGATCTTCACCCCATATTTTCTCACACGCATTATAAATATCATAGCTATCGCTGACCACAGATACAGGCACTGATGAAAACTGTGTTACTATATGTTCAAAAGCATCTTTTTCATGGTCTTTCCCCCAAGCTGTTATGGTACTAGAAAACAAAATGAAGATACAGATTTACTTAGGCGGTCACATTACTGTTCCTGAATCATATCTCATGTTTACTATACTATACCATCAACACTTCAGAGAAAGTGAGTGATTTAGTTTAAAGAATGCACAACAGGTTAGTCAAATAGTTGGACTAAACCACCCCTTGAATAACTTTTTTAAAGACTGAAACTTAATATTTTTCCTTTCCAATAGTTAGTTTAGCTATTAAGTCATATTCAACTTTTTTGGGAGGTACTCCTGAACCTACTCATTTGAACTCAGTGAATTAAAAAGCCCTTACTGAATGCACTCAATTCGTTATGCCCAGATGTTAGAAAAAATGAACACATGCTCCCATTATTTGCTAGGCAATGTAAAGCACTTAGCTCCCTCCTGTGAATTTTCAAAACCATATTCCAATAATAGCAGACATGTATTTGATCTTTTTTATCTTTCAAAATCTAAAACTTAAAGGCAACTACTTAACCTATATACAGATCCATATAGTCAACTAAATCTTTACCTATTGTATCTTCTAATGGTAAGTCATTTATTTCATTTATAATATTTAGTTTGTACAGAACATAATTTAGATGGGAAATAAAGTGTGAGAGTTTCTATGAAGCAAGAATTGTTACAGTGATTTTTATAATGTCCTCAATAATGGTTCTTCTTATTGAACAGATTAATAATATGTAACTTAAGTACTTGTGGGCTAATACAGAAGTAGGAAAAATAAGTTAATAATAATAATATAATAATAAATAATAAAAGAATAAATGTTTTGCATACTCACAACTGTCAACCTACTTATGTCTACCTGTGTATACAATCTTTTTATTATATACAAAATAATAAATTTGAAGATTGCCATTTCTTCATGCCAAGTAATTTTTCTTTATTCCCCAATTTTCTAGTCTTTGCCTTTACCTCATTTTCATAAGCAAAACAATGAAAAGACAACCCTTTCATTTATTGTAGAACACTATGCAGATTAAGTTTACCTCAAATAGTTTGAAGTGTCATACTAATTTATGTTTCAAATTGTTATTTCATTTCTACTTTTTTTTTGAAGGACTAGAGTAAACAACATTTTCCATGCTGCCAATGGTATGCTGGGCATAGCAGAGCATGTACCATTCAGGTTTATTTATCCAGAGACACTACTCTTGTCTGAAATGGAGAAATGGCCTATTTACACAGTGAACACTCTTCTAAACAACTAGAGGCTGCCAGTAACTATGTTGGCCTCATAGGTATTATGCAAACATCTACAGGCTAAGGGGAAATTAAGACATGATGAAGAGAAGCCCTTTCTTCATATTAAGAATTGCTACTGTTGCCCTGGCCAGGTGGCTCAGTTGGTCAGAGTATTGTCTGGTACATCAAAAGGTTGTCAGTTCGATCCCTAGTTGGGGGGCATACAGGAGGCAACCAACTGATGCTTCTCTCTCACAGTGATGTGTGTGTGTCCCCCTCTCTAAAATCAATAAAAAATATATTTTAATGTGAGGATTAAAAAAAACAAAGAAGAATTGCTACTGTCCTCTTTATCAGGGACACAATCTAGACTTGCAATACTGCAGAGCTTTGTAACTGAAGAAAAAATATCCTACAGTTAGAGGTCATTGCTTATGCAGTTATGTTTTACTAGCATTGTATCAATAGTCATCTAACTCAGCTATTTGTGTTTATCATGTCTAGCAAATTTAACTGTTCATTTTCAGCCTTTATTTTATGTTTTCTCTGTGGCATTTGAACTTTCCTGAAGCTTTCTCTCCCATGACTTCAATAACACCTCCTACGTTTTGATTTTTTCCTACTTCTACAGCTCCTTTTCAGTCTCCAACAGATGCTATGCTCTCTCTCCTTTCTTCATTCTGACCAAAGGTTCTGATCTGGGCACTTGTCTCCCTTTATACATCTCTGTGAATCGAAAAACTCTATATGCTTTTAAAAATATTGTGTGATGAGGGTTTCCAAAATGTGTACTCTAGCACAGGTTTTGCTTCTGTACTTCAGATGTACTTTGTTAGGTAGGAAGATGAGTATCTTCATCTCATTATCCCAGTCATTTCCTAAAGCATCCTGTACATAATCCAAATGTTTTATCTATTCTTCTAGTATAGTATTTGGTCTATGAAGACCAAATTGGTCTTCATAGTATTTGGTCTATAGTATTTGGTCTTTTTCATAAATATTTACTCAATGAACTCTATTTATGCTAATATTCCAATGTGCGGTACATAATTAGATACCTTTCCCAAGTTTGAGGGAAAAGTTATGTAACTGAATATTTCTAAACCCAGATTAACATATTCCTTAAGAAAATATCTATAATAATGGCAGTGCTGTAAATTTTAGAGTTCACTTATTTAAAAGTTATTTTAGATATCAGCTCATTTATTCTCATTTATGCCAGCTGATGTTAAAGATGTAAAATTTTTGCTCCTCCTTTTGTTTGGCTGGATGGAGGAACTGAAAAACAGAGAGATAAGTGATTTGCCCAAGGCCACCCATATGTCAGCTGTGAAGTTCTATTCACTATACTGTTGTTTAAAAGACTTTTGTATTTAAGGTCATTTGAAATACTCTTAATTTATATCAAGGAGTTGAACACTTACAAATGTAGTAAATACTATGTGACTGTATAAGTAGAATGGATTTTCACCATGTTAACATGAAAACCCTAAAGATGACACTGACGCTATCTTTTTATTCTCAGATTTATAGTACTATACACATGATGTTATTACTATGAAATAAAACCATTAGTCAAGTGTCTAACACACAGATACTATAGTAAGTTTTAAAAAATGTATATACATCTAAGTCTGAAATAAAAATACTGTTAACACTAAAACCATTATCTGTTCATAAATTTTCCCAGTTTCACTAGTCTTAAATGTGGCATTCAATAAGGCCCTAATATGGCAATTCTCATAAATGTTAGCTGAATCTACTCTCTACTGAGTCCTAATTCAAATCATCAAGTTCTAGCAACTTCATCCCCCAAGCCATTGCTCATGTTTATCTGCTTCTTTCCATTCATTTTGGCCAGTTGGTTTTGAACCTTGTCACCTCTCATAACTGCTGCAATAGCTTCCTATAAGGCCTCCTACCTTCTTGTTTCTCTTTTCCAATTCAGAAGAAACCCTGCTATCAAAATAATGTTCCTAAAATATTTCTCTAACATCACTTCTTTGCTCAAACATTTCAATGCTCACTTCCATTTGAAAATGGAATTAGAATAACCTAGCATAAATTTGAGAGTCTTCACTAACCTGTCTTCCCAGTTTACCTTTTGTTCCCTACAGTCTCAATGTGTTATCCCTGATTCCCTAAACACATTCAGTCTCCTCTTTCTTTCTGGCTCTTTCAGGACAATGTGTGATGCATGGTAGGCATGCAGTAAATTCTCATTTAGAGAATGCGTCATCCCCGTGACTGCCATTAGATTTTACCATTCCTTCAATAAGTCGATTTCACATCCTACCTCCATAAATCCTTTCTTGATTCTGTCATCGGAATGCAATCGTTCCTTCCCTTCCTTCCCTTGCACCACTAGAGCGCTTTGATTGTACTCCCTTAAAAGTATTTAATCAACAGAGAAGAACATCACTACTGTACTATTTTATCCTGAAGAGAGTCAAATTTCTATCCCTTGTAGTGCTCAGTAGATTAACTTGAATAAATGTTTAGCTTTTGCATCATATAAAACAAGTGCTTAATAAATATAAATTACTTTTTATAAAAAGCTCAAGCTTTATTCTAAGCTCACTACTGGTTTTGGCACCCTGCAATATTCTACTGTAAGTAAGACTTAATAAACCTCCCAGAAAGTAAATAAATTTTGTTACAAGAACCAGAAACAAAGTTTGACATGATTGTTTTAGCTTTTAATTTTTTTTTCTATTACCATTTATTCCACCACACCCACTTCTACTCCCCACCCCCATCCCAGCATATCTTTTCAAAACAAATTAACTCTAGGATCAGACCAGCTGCTGCTTAGATTACAACTGCCTCCTAGTTCGCCTTGAGATAATTTAGTGAGATTAGATAAGGAAGCAAAAGGAGAATCTGAACTTTCTTCTTTTCATTGAGAGGGCTTACTTGCTCATCTACAATTGAGGGTACTGAGTCCAGATGACAATTCCGAAGGCAAAGACAGGTGAGGTCATGTAGAAGAGCAGGGAAAGGGAAAAAAGTGATCAGGTTTGAGTGGTTCTAGACTTAATTTAACAGATACAATATATCTGCACATGGCCATAAGAGCAGCTGAAAAAGTCCTTTAAAGAAAAACCTATAAGAGCAATATACCAATTAAAAAGAAAAGCTTTTAAACTGTTTTCATTAGATGGTTACAAGTTCTCTACCTCCCGGATACTAATCTTTACACAAAGATAAGTAATAAATTTGTATTGCTTAAGGTCATGAAGCATTACTAGAGAACCCAGCTCTATATTTAAGCAAAATTATAACTGAATTACAAATAAACAAAGGAAAAAACTTATTAATTATAGACAACAAATATTTAGATGGCAAGAGAATGAAAACAGAATTTTACCTGTGTTCTGCTGCGGGAACAGAGTAGCCTGGAACAGGATCTTTTGTTCCATAGTATTTTTTAATTAAAGCAATTCCTGCTACTGTATCTGTTCCTTTGAAGTTAACCAAATGAGCAGACGCTCCTATGCCAGCAGTCTGGAAAATAAACCCAAAACCAAATCCAAAAGAAGAAAAAAAAAAAGACCCATACTTGGGTATAGACCATATAGCTCCCAAAGAATTACTGTCTTCTGCTATTCTTAGAGAGATATTGAACTATTATCAGAGAAAACAGTTCCTATGACAAAGATCCAGTTTTCTTACGTATTTAATAATTCAACTGTTACCTCCTCAAAGAGAATGGTTTAACAGTGACCCACTCCCATTTCCCATCACCCTCTTTTCCCTTACTCTGCCTAATGCTTCTCTGTAGCATTATCTGACATCTGCCATATTACGTTTGTCTGTCAGTCTATCTACCCACTCATCTGATATATAAAGGATAGAAACATTTGTTGAAGACTATATTCCATGAACTTTAAACAGAGGCTAACACACAGTAGGTACTTTATCTGTTCACTCAATTTCTAGAGTTTCAAAATGTGGCCTATGCAGACCAACATCAATCCCATAACTTCCCAGGAAGTTTATAATTGTAACCTACTGACAATCTACATTTTATTCAATGAGGTTTTCTTCAGTTCCTTACCTCTTGGGAAGAGACTCCTCTGTAGCCAAAATCATGCAACTTGTATTCCAGACCATCTAAGTTACCAGATGTTTCTAACAAATATTTGGCCAGTATTTTCTTCTGCTCTCTAGAATTTGTGGCCACAGTGATTGGATACCAGGACTGAACAAGAATGGTCTGTAGTAATAAAATTAACCACAAATATTAATACATAAAATACTGGGTTCTTTCTGAGGAGAATCCTAGCTTTCCCTGGAGATATGTTCTGAACTTCCACACTACTGGAAATACCATTTAGACATTTCAACTGTACAACAGGATGTCATCGCATGCATTCCAGATACAGTGCATAGCTTGGCTCTCAAATCAGCAACATAAAGGAAAAGCACACCAGGTCCTTAATAGTTGAGAACATCACATTTTTATCCAAATCTCCAAAGATGCAAATAATAGTTGGAAAGACTATCTGTGATGCAGGACTAACTTTTGAAAGTATTTTCAATCTGTCATGGACTAATAGTTTTTTTTAAATACATACACACTTGGATGGTGAGGCAACTACCATAAACGTTTCTAAATGCTTATTCTTGATTTCTGTGTTTAATGTGAAGCTGTATCAAATAGTTCATGGACCAGCACTGGTCCATGGTCTACACCTTGAACAGTATAGTATGGGTCTAAAGTTATCCTTTTACTCCTCTAGACAGACTTGGATCTAATACAACTATTGGTAGGTTATATACTTGAATGCTTTTGCTTAGCACTAGGGAATTCTATCCACTGAGTTGTGCTTTATGTCCATAGTTTTTATCAGAAAACTATGGTGACTTTTTATCAGAAGTCACTTTAAGAAGGCAGCATGAAACATTTCTGCATGTCGTAAAACTGCAAGGCCACTATTTATAATATACTTAGTACCTATTATGTAAGTTATCAAATGAGGACAACATGAAAGAATCACTAAGTTCCTTCTTTCTGATAAGAACTGTACCTTGGTTTTCTATTTCACCTTTGCTGTCAGGAAACCCAAAGTAAGTCTGATGCTTAATCATGGCAAATATATTAATTATTATGGCTTGGGAATTCATACCTTCTCCATAATAGGACCATAACTTTCTATCTTTATTTTATAAACCAGATAGTCTATTATTAGAAGTGGTCTCAAATTTATTTCAGAAAGACCTAAGATAACAACGTTTGACTGCAATCAATAATCTATTTAATGTACCAATTAGGTTTTACAAAACTAGTTTTTACTGAATACCAGTTAAGTGATCAATAAATAAAATAAGTAAAAACAAAAGATTATTTAACCTTGGATTTTCCGACTCGGTCACCTAAAAAGAAAAAACAAACAAACTGTAGCATTAGACTCCTATGATGACTGATTAAATATGGCCCCAAATCTTTGCAGCTCTTCTCATCAAAAGATGGAATCTATTTCTTCATCCCTTGATTCTGGGCTGTACTTATGATTTGCTTTTAACCAACAGAATGTGGCAGAAGTCATCTTGTATGACTTTCAAAGCTACTGTTTCAAGAGGTTTTGCAGGTCTCAGTCTCCTGGATCCTTGAGACTACAATGCTGTGAAGAAGCTAAGTTACTGAGAGAGGCCCAACAGTTCCTGCTGTCTCAGAGAGGCCCCAGACTGCCCTGTCCTAGCTGGATCCTCAGCTGCATGCAGACACCAAAGTCCAAGCAAGAGCAGCAGAGAAGCATCTAGTCAACACAGAATCATGAGAAATAACAGCTATTTTATTTTGGGATCATTTGTTAAATAACAACAGAAAACTAAAGCAACTACTAACTTAAACTCTATAACCAATTACCTTCAATCTCTAACCATTCTGTTTCTGAAATTACTCTTCTGATTCCACTGCCATTGCCCATGATTACCTACCTCTAATCTCTGACTTCCTCTTCACTTCCTTTAGGATGATAACCACTGATTATCATCCTAAAGAGAATGTTTTATTCAGGTCCTGCTATTCCTTAAAGTCATTTAATGACTATCATCCATAGAGGAAAAAGCCAATTCATACAGAAATTCGAGGCTTCCTATAATCTTGTCTTATTTACCATCTAGAGGTTGATTTCCTACTATATCTCCCACTTTAATGCTGAAGTTCCCTTTGGGCTATTTGCTACTCTAAAAATGGTTTTTAAAAATATTCTAAGGATATTGCTCAGCTATTCCTCTTCTTTATTAAAATTTATTTACTGGGTTGGCCAAGAAGTTCATTTGTTTTTTCCCATATGCTGGCTGCAGTTGTGCTTAGTTGTCTTTAACTTCGTTCAAATAATTGTGTTAGATTGTCTTGTGAAAGCTGTCGTATCAGCATTAAAAAATATCTTATCAAAATGGGTGAATTTTTGTGTAGGCATTTTTAAAACTGAAAATGAAAGAAAATATACAACACTGTCAGTGTACTATACTTTATTATTTCAAGAAAGGTATAAATGCAACTGAAATGCAAAAAGATTTGTGTAGTATATGCACAAGGTGCTACGATCAATCAAACATGTCAAAAATGGTTTGCATAGTTTGTTGGTACTACTGACATATCGGTCAAATACTTCTTTGCTATGGGGCTGTCTTATGCATTGGAAGATGTTTAGCAGTACCCATGGCCTCTACACATTAAAAGCCAGACAGTGGGAGTTAGCTGACATACTCAAAATATCTAAATCAATAAAGTTATTGGTGAAAATGAAAAATGTGTCTTTTATTTTATGGAAAAAAATGTAACAGACTAATATGTTTTCCAATTCAGATTCCTTAGAATTACCTATTTTTTCTCTACCAATTTATCATTCTTACATATGTTAGTGGTTAGTTAAGAGTAAATTGCTGCCTGGCTGGCGTAGCTCAGTAGATTGAGCGTGGGCTGCGAACCAAAGTGTCGCAGGTTCAATTCCCAGTCAGGGTACATGCCTGGGTTGCAGACCATGACTCCCAGCAACCCCACACTGATGTTTCTCTGTCTCTCTGTCTCTTTCTCCTTCCCTTCCCTCTCTAAAAATAAATAAAATTAAGAAAAAAAGAATAAATTGCTCCTCCCCCAAAGACCCTTAAATAAGACATATCTTGTCCTAATTTCTGTGTCCAGAACTTTTTTGTTCATAGCTAATACTCAATCAATGTTCACTTGTTGAATTTAATTCAATGAACTCATACTTTAATTTAACTTACACTGACATTATCTAGGAGTATGAAAAAGATAAAACATAACGTGAACAACTCTAGTTGAGTTAAAAGGTAGAAGATTGACCTTACCCCTCGAAAAATGCCAGGGAAGGAAGGAAATAACTATCAGACACAGTGATCCTTCACATCACCATTTCCTTTTCATAGTCCAACAAAATCAGCTTAAATTATACTCTTAACAAAATCAGTCCCCTTTAAAAAAGATCACTGTAGGTGTAAGCAAGGGAAAAAAAAAGGCAAGTTAGTTTGGGTTAATCCAAGGTCTAATGAAAGTAGGCCTTGTTGGAAACTTTTCCAAAATAGCAATTTGCCCACACAAATCAAGATTAAATTTTTAGCTAAAAACTAAGACTAAAGTAAATAAACCTGCAAAATTCATTTAAGATGTGTTTATTATAATGTTACTGTTACAGGATGAAGAATGTTATGAAAGAATAAAAAATGGTGTGGTATAGCAGAAAGGGGACTGGGCCTACTCTGTTAACTACAGTCCATTCACTCAGGACTCAATTTCCCCATCTGTAAAATGAGGGCATTTGATTAATGTAATGTTTTTTAAAGTCATCTTTTCTTTTTAACAGTGCAAGGTTTTGTTTTATGGTTGGAAGAGATGGATAAGTTTAGCCTAATATGCTTGATCCTTGGCCCCTTGTAAGTCTGAGACACTACTGCAGAGCCCTTAGGATCTCTTAAAAATGTTCTGAGATTTGATGTGTAAACTAAAATTTCTTCTAGCACTAGTAATGAAAGAATGGTATTAAAGAATGGTATTAATTAATTCATTCATTAAAGAATGGTATTACTAACTTGGAATATAAAATGGGAGAGAGAGTTGGAAGGAGCACTATTGAGTATTATATTTAAAATATTTTAAATCAAGAATTGCCTAAAGAAAATCTTCAAGTTTGTAAATAATAAGTTTATTGAATTTGGTAACAGATTTCATATTATAAGGCAGTAAACTTGGATTGGGGATGAGTAGAGTAGGATGAATCTCTTTTAACCCCACATAAAAACTCACAAACCCTCTTTTAGAGACCTGGTATTGAATGTAAACACAGTATTTTATAAAACATGGATCGATCAGAAAGAACAATAAGGGGATGTTTTTATAATACCATCCCTTTAAAATCAAATATTTGCCAGCACAAATACAGTAACAACTACACAAAAGTTAATAATAAAATACATTTTCTTTTACTTTGAGTTCACAGTTAATTCAAAGTTTTAAGACAGCAGTGAATTATTCAAAATCTGCATTTTAGTTAATTGTAAATTTTTTCTGAGCCCATTAGTTTATTGTTGATGGCCCATTAAGAATCTGATATGAAAGTTTTAAATTTCTTGTCAACTTAGCAAAAAAGGAGTTTCAAACATATTTTTGGACCTCTTACTTCTAAATCTTTTCAAGTTTTCAAATAAACTTCAAATGTATTATTTTACAACATAACAAATTAGTGTAAACAATAAACTAGTAAGAGTCAGTTGCATGTACTAAATAAATACCTCTCAAAGAGAAATGTGGTATTTCTACAGTCACCTTCCAAAATATTTTCTTTTATAGAGAAAATATAAGTTAAGCTGGTATTGCTTATCGGCCTTTTGGCTAAGATCAAGTGTGAATTAAGCTGTTGAGGAGCTAAGTAGATATTTAATATCAAAACTATAAGCATGTGAAAAAACATGATTGCCTGGGTGTAGATACAAGGAAAAACAAACAAAAAGTCTTGTAATATAAACTCTTATAATATAACCTCCTTTTACCCATAGAAATTAAACAAAATAACCAGTCAATCTTAAAATGTATTTAGATGAGAAATATCAGGAAGTAGAGCCTAGGCCCTAACTCATTAGGTAAGAATAAAGAAAGCAATTATTAAAAATTTGAACAGAACTCCTTTAACTGGAACAGAATATCCAAAAGATTTCTCAAGTTACTAAAAATGTACCTGTGCTGTTTTTCTAATTTTTCTCCATGATAATACACATTTAAGAGTGTGACAAATAAGATGGAAGCCAACTGAGTTTTAACAGTAATAATTCTTAATACTTTGATTTAGATAAAATCTCAGAACATTACATTTCACTGGAAGGAACCTTAAAGATTTTTTCATCCAACTGTCATTTTATAGATGAGGAAATTGAGGATTGGAAAGGTTTATTAAATTGTGGAAGACATATCACTTTATTAATAGCATTTTTAAGACTAGAATCCCAGTTGAATGGTTTTCACAACTTCAATTAATGTTAAATAAAAAATAAAAACAAAACAATTCACCTCAATCCAATTTGTAAGCCAATAACACTCTGGATCTGTGTTTTCCACTGTGAAGAGAACATTTCCTCTGGGAATGACAGAGCCCTCAGGAACAGCTTTTACTTCTATTGGAAGATGCCCATCATATTTCTGGTAAGAGACAATAATGAATTTATTTCATTCAACAGATGATGTTCATTACCTGTTTTTACGACTCTTTACATTTTACAGAGGCTAAACTTACTGTGATAGAAATGACAATTGTGGATGTTATTATAATGTTAGTAATAGAATATCCTCATCCTCCTGAAATAAAATTAGCTAAAACAGCTTAAGCAATGATATCAATTTTTAAATTTCATGCTGTCAAAGTGCTTTTGCTATGAACATTTATCATTAGAAGATACAGATAATTTCAAACTGATTATAAAAGTCTTTCAAAAAAAGAGAAGAGTTTATTTCAACATATTCCAAAAACAGTATGTTTCTTCTTAAATCATTTTCATAAAAGAAAGGCTAAAGACTGAAAGATAAAACAAAGAAACAAATAAGGGGGGGGGAGGTATCTCTGCCAGTAGAAGAATCTTAAATAGGTTTTCTTTTTACTCTTGGTGTAGCCCTGAAACTATTTTGATAGTATACTTCCTAGAGCTCTGACAACCAATATAAAAAACAATTAATTCTCTCCAAAATTAGGCTGAGAATACATTTGCTACATGGTATGTTACTAGATATTTAACTATACCTTCCTACTTTTAAAGCTAAAAGTTGTGGCTAACTTTTGGCTAGGAAGGCAAGTTGTTTCAGATTTCTTAATAGTTTATGTGATTTGGGACAAGACAACTAGATACAAGAAAAATCTGTTTAATGAGAAGCACTGAAGGTCTCGTGAGAGAGTGGAAAGAATACTCACTTAGAAGTCCTGGCTTGAACTCAAAAGCAGGTAGTAGACCTTTGGCAAGTCATTTAACATTTCTAGGTCTCAGACTCTACTTGTAAAATGGGGTTAGACAAGATTATATCTAGAGAACCTGTGAAAGCTAAGATTCTCTCAACATAAAATCAAAAGATTTATCATCTGGCCATTGGAAATTATATCAGTAAGCATAGCACCTAACTTATATATTACTATTACCCTCACAAAAACCCAAATGGAGTAAGTGCAGGAGTTACCCAACAGATTTTACTTCAGATGTGAGGAAACTACAGTTACAGAATGCTTACTGGACTTCTTCAAAGACCCATAAGACCATGAGTTCCAAAAGGTAAAATGCATTCTTACCAGATAGGTATGACAGTTTTTAATTACTTTATGTTTAATAGTTTACAATGGAAAAGATATTTGTTTTTGAAGTGTAAATTAATTAGCAAATACTTAAGATGACAAGATGCCAATAGATCCCACTCCCAATCTATTTTGGTAATAAAGAAAACCACCAGAGGACATTCAACTCTTGTAACTTAATTCTGATGTGTTTGGATACCCCAAAATTTAAGCAAATGGTTCTAAACATGCTAGATGTGAACATTACAGTACAACAAAGAATAAAAATCAACCTCATAGATCTGTACCAAATCATTCTAACTACTCAGTAAGGGAAATCTCCTAGAATTACTGTGTAGTGATAGACCCATAGCATCTATTTTCTTAGATAACCTATAGTTAAGAAAACACACTTAAATTCTGAAATTGCCAAATAAACATGCCCTTTCTTAATTATAGTGTATTTTCAAAGAAAGGGTTAAATCACCTCTTTTAAAAAAATGCTAGTTAATTAAATCATAATTCATGTATGTTATAACAAATTTGACCTGTTGTAGATTCTAGACACTAATAATTTGCCATCAGAAAAAAAATTTAAACGTTACCCTTAACTTTTCACAAGAATGTCTAAATAGCCATCATACTTAGGGTTGCAGATGGAAAAGAGTTGCAATTGTAGTCTTAATTTTCTATTCAAATTCCTTTGCAAGAAATTTTGAAGTAAATGCAAAACCAAAATAGTAGACCAAAATATGAAACTAGTTTTTACCTCAAGAATGTAGTTCCATCCCTTTTCATTAAAGACATCATCTTGAAAATGCTCTTTGTACACCTCTTTGGCTTCCTGGATCTTCTCTTTGGTCACTACTTTACCTAAAAGCAAATACATCTTCTGTTTACATTTTGAAAGGCATTCTGTGAACTGCTGAGTTGTCACAGGATTAATGTCTCTAGATATTACACCCATACTATGGATAAAAAACAAGATCTGAGAGGTTAAATAACTCACCCAAAGTTAACAGCAAAGCCAGAAAATGATTTTGGACTTGTAATAACTCAGTCTAAGTATGATAATTTTTTATTTGAACAGGAAATGTGCAGAAGAAACAATAACATGGATAGTATTTTTTAAAACTCACAGTAAATTAACTTCTAAGAAGGTATCTTTTCTGCCTCTACTTAATTTCTACGCCTCTACTAATTTCTTCAAATCTGAGAGAGTAAGCCTTTGATACAGATTATTTGCCAAGTGAAACCTCTCACTTTATTCATAAAAGGTATCTTCAGGGCCGATAATCGAACAATCTTCACAATTATTATATTTTTGCACCTCAAATATAACTTTAGTTAATTTTCTTTATCTGTAAAATGAGGATAAAACAGGAGAGTACCTACTTATGAGTGGTTGTGAGGACTAAATGAGTTATAACACATGAAGCATTTAGAATAATGCTGGCCTATAATAGGTAACCAATATGCTTTAGCTGTAATTAATAACTAGTATCTTATGAGGTTTTTGAGTTGCAGAAATGAAGTGTGACATAGTCTTTGGTAACTTTCTCAATCTAAGATCACGAGTCAACTCATTTAAAATACCTTGGGCTGTCTTGCTCACAAAGTAATTTTGACACCAAGTAGGTTTCTAGTAGTGTAACACATCTGAACTGTCTAATCTTAAAGTTGCCAAGATTATGGAAAAAGGTTATTATATAAAATTCAACTTAATCTGCATTTAATTCTAAGAGTATTTTTATATGAAAAGGTTGGAGATGAAAATTTCCAAAATATAGAAATAAAACTCTTGGAAACTGTTTCATCTCCTAGAAATAACACTACAAAACAGAGCAGAAATGGACTTTCAATTTCTGTAAAAAGGCAAAGAAATTATTTGGGAGATTTTTCTCCTTTAATATGCATTTGAGACTAAGTTCATAGTTAGAAATAGTTTTGAAAAATAGGCCTTCAAGGTAAAACTGACTAGCATAAAAATATTCCAATTACAATTGCTACCATAATTCAAAATGAGTTCCCAGGTCAATAACAAATCCTTCATTTTGAATCAATGACTAAAGTCTACTAATAAACCAGGTTAGCCTTGGAAAATTAGTGACTTTTCTAAACTTATTCCCAAACTTAGTTTCAGAAAATCTTTCTCATATTGAGAACACTAAGCACCTATACAAAATTATAAGACTGAATGTATTCAAGATTTTTAAAAAATTCCAGAACTCGTATAAAGTAGTTAAATTAATTAAATAGATAATTAGACTATTCGAAAAGTTACTTCAGATAACAGAATACAACAACATAGGAGAAAAATTATGAAGAGTTATATAGAAGAAATGTTTTAAATGTACTAGGACAAATAATACCTTTTAAATACTTATTAAGAATGTACTGCAACCCATAAAATACTGTTTCCTCATATTTCACCTTCCTTATTTTGGAGTTTTCAGTCTTCTTTTCACGGCATTCAAAGTAAGAATAAACTTTGCTTGTATTGGGAGGGTATTGTTTATAGTGAGTAACCTATATGAAAGAGAAATACTTGAGTTAGAAAGCACCAGAAGAACAGACCATAAATCACAATAACAAGGGCTTGAAATTATTTAAAACCAGAGAAACACACTTATTTAAATTGATCAAATTGTATTCCTGGATATAAAATATAAACTTTTAATAGTTTAGTATCTTAAATTCAAAACCACAGGATACCATTAAATTTTATAAAGAAGCAGACTGAACTTTAAGTACAAGGCCTCTAAGCTGCATACCTGGAACAAAAGTATAATGACAGGTATCTTATTTGATCTTGGGGAATAGTCTTCACTCAAGGGAAGAGAGATGCAGCTGCAGGGGGCCGGGGGGTGGGGACACAGCTGAACTGAAAGCAGGATTTGGTACTGTTACTACCTAAATGTGGTAAGTTTGAGAAGTCAGTCAGTGACTTCCCAGGACTCTGCTTGTTTATTTGTATAATGAGGTAGTGAGAATTATCTTTTTTAGTCTTCATAGCAACACTGAAAACCTAAATAAAAGCAAAAGAAGAAACAGCAGCAGCAAAAAAAAAAATTTCTTTGTAATCTTTTCTTTTGCTGAAATTACCTCTGAGTTGGGAAATAAATGTCTATACAATGAAATGTCAAATCCTTATAGGTTTAAAAATATGAAGAGGTATCATCACAAATTTCTTTTCCATGGATTTGGTTAAGAGTCACTATTGAAAATTTATCTGTTTTTGTTTTAAGAAAAATAAAGTGAGTGCTTATTATAATTTTATTGTATTTTATTGTGGTTAAAACATTTTACCAATAAAAAATAACTGGAAGAATAATGTGTATTTATTTGTCCAGTTGAAAGAGTAGGCATAATGCCTTAATTGCCTTAACTGGGTGGTCAATCAGGGTAATGGTGGAATAAATCTTGGCAGACCAAATTTCCTGGACAACCACTGTGAACATTAACCATTTTTCTTGTTTAGCTCTGATTGCAAGTTTAGGAAAAACAATGCTTTCCTTGTTTGGATATACAACTTAGTTTTATCTAAAGACTCTGTAGCTTAGCACAAAAAGTAAAACTTAGTAAAACTTAATTTTAATCTAAAGAATCTTTGCAGCTTGGCACAACAATTCTAAAACAAATATACTCTGTATAGAGAGCAAAAAAAATCACACGTATTTAAAATGTTTCCTCTCCAATAGAAGCAATTTGCAACTCCATAAAAATAGCACCGTCAAGTTGCTTATTAGGCAATCTTGGAGGTGAATCTTTATATTAATATGTGGTCTGATTGCCTGAGTCAGGCAATAGAGTTAGAACTTTATGTTTTTCTCAGATACAACAGATACCTATGTACTATAAGGCAAGGGAAGCCTCATCAAAACCTAGAAGCATTTGCCAGTTTCTTTCAGGTCAGAACCCAGAGACTGATAACAACTGTAAATCTAGAGCAATTAAATCTATTAGGCAATTCACTAAAGTGCAAACACATACATATATCATATATATGATACCCTAGTAACAAATGATTACCATTTCAATTACCTAAGAAATTGGTTGAAAAAGATACCAGTACCTAAAAAACGTACCCAAGATATACCCAAAATGCAAATGTATGCAAAAATGAAAATGTCCAGTTTACAATCTAAATATCTCCAACTACTTTAATGGGAATAAGCAGTGAAATAAAAGACAAAAGCCAATTATGATGAAGCAAAATTTGAATAAGGGTCTGGATCACATCACAAAAGTTTGTAAAAGATTCACCATTGCGATTGTCAATAGTTTTGACCTTCTTTATTGTTCAGATACTAAATGATACATTTTTATAAATTACTTCTTCTATATCAGATCAAAATGTAAATGTATTATTTTCATCTTCTGAGTAGACCAAGCAGTCAAAATCTAAATGGAAATGTCCCTAAACCACATAACTCTATCTTGGTATAGCAATATAATAAAACTCTTCATCTTACAAGTTCTGGACAACAATTAAATGTTATAATTTTAACGCTTCATTTTAGCTGTATTCTTTCATTATGGCACTTAAAACCTGTGCATAAATATTCAGAATGCTTTCTCTGGAAAAAACTGTCTAGGTTGCTAAATTAGAAATGAAGTATGACTTCTAAAATCTTCTTTGGGAAAATTAAAGAGAATAGTTTTAGAATTTAACTAAAGAATCTAAGTTACAGGTGGCAAATACAAGGACCATTGGCTGAATCTGGCCTTCCACCTTGTTTTATCCGGCCTGGCACTGTGTTTCTACCCAGTGGTAGCATTGAGCTCCTTGTCCCTAGTTAAGGAGTAGTCACATTTATACAGTCCTAAAATTACACTCGGCCCTTTGAAGGCAACCTCAAGGCTTCTATGGCCCCCAGTGAAAATGAGTTTGACACTCCTGCTCTAAGTCATCTAGGTAAATTCTCAGGCAATAAACCATGAAACATAATTTACTACTAACCACCTACCAATACCCAATAGTTTTATAAAATAAGAGTATGCTCATATCTACTTATACTGGCATATAACATTATTTTATGGGAAAACATTTTGTACAGAGCATTTTAGTAAATATTATTCTAAAAATACAGCCAATAGATGATTTATAGTAATTTTAGTTTTGCTATTTTTTTTTGTCCTCTTCATTTCACTTTCTGCTAAACTGGTCACTCTGAACCCCTCTTAACCTTCGTCAAAAACTGAGATGATATAACAGAAATTGAAATCAATAGATTCTTATTTTATAAATAGTTCATTCATTCACAGATATACAGGGTGGGGTTTACAGTTGTCTGTTCACATGGAAAATAACACAATAATTAACATAATACACGAATAAACTGTTTCGTGTACTGACAACTGTAAACCTACCTTTGCCCTACACTTTATAAGCTGTACTTACTATGTGTCAGGAACTGTTTTAGATGCTGATGACAGGGAAATGGATAGACTAAAGTGGTTTCTATTCTCATAGGGCTAATGAAGATTAGAAAGTCAAAAAACAATAAATAAATGAATGAAATAATTTCTGATCTATATGGATACTATGTAAAATTAAAAGAAAATGATGGGCTAGAGGGACCGGGAAGACTACTTTAAATAGGAGGACAGAAAGGCTTCTGAGATGGTGATATGTGAGCAAGACTTAAATGACAAGGAGGAAAAAAAACTTGATCCAAAGGACAGAAAAGAATGAAGGTCAGAGTGGTTGGTGCTTAGGGAATGGGGAGGAGGAGGTACAGGGCACAAGTCAGAGAGCTACAGAGACAACATCAGGTAAGGCTTACAAGGCTACAATAAGTAGCTTGAATTTTTATCATGTGCAATGGGAAGCCATTAGTATGTTTTAAGATGTAGTGATTCACATGTTACAAGGATCAGTCTTGTGGTGAGGTGGAGAATGGATTACAGAGTGACCAGAGTGGAAGCAGGAGCCTCAGATAAGAGGCTACTGCCAAAGACTAGATTAGGTGAGAGAACTGGCTCAATATCTTGGAGGTAAGGGAAAATTAGGCTGATAGATTAGATATGGAGGATGGGGTGGAGGGGAGAGAATTAAGGATGTTTCCTAGATTTTTGGCTTGAGCAACTGGGTAAATAATGGTGTCACTTACTGAGATGGAGAAAGCTTTGGAAGGAATGGGTAGGAAATTGAGAGCTCAGTTTTAAATGTTAAGGAACACTAACAAATTTTCATAAAATTCAAAATTAAAGTGAACTACAAAAAAGGAGCTCAAATATTTTTTAAGCACTGTTTTGACTTCGATCAGAGAAAATGGTTCCACAATAAATTTAAAATTATTTATAGATGAAGAAAAATAACAGATTTCTCAGAATATCCTCAGCAAACTTTTTTCCTAAATGTTTTCCTAAACATTTCCTAAAAATGTTTCCTAAACTGATACAGCTTTCCTGCAGCTAGTAAAGTGCTGCTGGTACATAAATATTCATGGGATAAAGAACACAGGCAAACAGGAAGGTGTAGTTCTTAGAATAAAACTGAATTTAGGGATATGATTGATTTACTTCATGAAAAGATAAGTTTCTAAAAATTGTAATACCAATTATGACATTTAAAGAGAAGTATGAAATACATTTAAGTTGCATAAAACATTTCTGTGAGAGTAAAGTCTAACTTTCTCCTGAGCTTCTCTAGATTTCCTACAAGGTTGATTTGTTATCTTTCCTGCCACAATGGGGATTACATGACCAAAGGCAACTACTAACCTCCTTTTCCAGTTACAATTTTTAACCTCAAATAATCACAAGCCAACATTTTAACAATACCACATGCATAAGAGCACATGGGGTGCATACCCAAGGTCACAGAGTAAGTTATATGCACATATCTGAGGGCATTCAGAAGAGGATCCACTCAGCCTTACTCTGGCTAAGACTTTCTACCTCTTCAAAGCTAATATGCAAAAAATAGCAAAAAACACAACTGAATTCTTTATTCTTTTCAATATGACATGATTTCTCAAGCCCTAGAAATATCTCTATTTTCTCAGAAAATAATCCATTGCAATTGGCTTTTTAAGCAAGAACTTAAAAAATACGGCTTATGGATTTTTTTTTGGATTACATCATTTTGGGGAAGGGGAGAAATTATAAAACCAGCTATAACCATTACAGCACCTCTTCCCTTAAACCTCCTGAAACAGAGTTCCTGGCAACTGGTATCCACCTCCACACTTTAAAAAGAGATTTAATCAATTGACAAAGAGGACACCAATTTCTGATATTTTTGTTTTGCAAGATATTATACAATTATTACTGACCTAAATTAAGTTTCCTATGAAATACATTCATGCTTTATATATAGGATTTATTTCTGTTGCCTGAATTTACCCTATAATAAAAACTTACTGGAAAAAGTACATCATAAGCCCTGGCTGGTGACTTGGTTGGTTGGAGCATCATCCTGTGCACCAAAAGGTTGTGGGTTTGATCCCCAGTCAGGGAACATACCAGGCTGCAGGTTCAATCCCTGGCTGGAGCACATACAGGAGGCAACCAACAGATAGATGTTTCTCTCCTCCTCTTCCTCCCTTCCTTTCTCTCTAAAATCAATAAATATATCCTCGGGTAAGGATGAAAAACACTGCATCATAAGAATACACAGGTATTCTCTGACATACAAACTACAGCAGTACCCTAGTCCTCACAAGGTTCAGGCTGCCATGAGAGCCACTGTGATAAATACTTAAGTGTCCATTCGGAAGCAGTGAAAGGAAAGCAACATGACAAAAAGGAACATCTAAGAGGAAGGCACTGGGTAGCTGAAGTCCAGACAGGACTAACTTGGCTCTAAGATGTCTCTCATTAACCCTAAATCTTTTCTTCCAAAAAGCCAAACTTTTAAGATTTGTTACTTTGCCATTAACAATGAGGCAAAATCTTTTCTCTTTTTGAAAGCTGCCTTCAGTGTCTAATCACCATAAATTATACAGACTTTCATAAGTTTTCCATTATTTATTAAATGAATGATGAAAATGTGCTGAGGTCTAGATAACCTGTTTACAAATGACCTTTGAGAAGAAACCCATACTGGACAGCAGAGTTCACAGCTAATGTGTGATGTGGTTCAAACTGTAAATTGCTTAGGGATTACTTTGATATACTATGGATTTTTTCAACAACAGTTCAATTGGTGACATCTTCCATTTTAATCTGCTAATAAGCAGAACGTTCGGAAATGTTAAAATTATTATCTGCAGTAGTTTGTTATGAACATTTATTTACACAGAACAAGGGAAAGGAAGAATGGAACAGAAATGAATCTTTTAATGATCCACAGTTACTAGAAAGCTGATCTAAGGCTATCCCCCTCCCAAAAAAATGATGTATCTCCCTTACTAAATGCTTTTTAAGCACTGCAATGCCTAAGGCCAACCCAAATGCATCTTTCCTTACCTGGCTTAGCACAATATAAATACAATTCAGTAGATAATTTTGTTCTAGGCCATTTTTTTCTAAAGATTTTATTTTTAGAGGGAGGGGAAGGAAAGGAGAAAGAGAGGGAGAGAAACATCAATGTGTGATTGCCTCTTGTGTGCCCCCAACACTGGTGGAAGACCTGGCCAACAACCTCTGCATGTGCCCTGACTGGGAATCGAAACAGCAACCCTTTGGTTCACAGGCCTGCGCTCAATCCACTGAGCTACACCAGCCAGGGCCCAAGCCATTTTGAAATGATTGAAGATGATTAAAACTTAAGACTTAAGTGTCTTTTTTATTTGTAAGAAGAATCTAGGATGAAAATGAAACCACCATATTTATCTGTTGTCCCAGTTCTTTATTATGTATAATAAAGTATGAGATTTACAGAAATGAACATATATTTTAAATGTTCCGCCTTTGGTCCAAACTGTCCTGAACTCTTTGAAGAGGGTACAAGTAAAAACAAAACATCCAAATGTTGTCTAGTGCATGGACATTACCTCATCTACCTGCAAAATACATTTTTATAGTCCTTAGACAACCAATGATCCTTTTTTCAGTTTTAGAAAGAAATCAACAACATTCTGCTGTATTCCATCAACACATCTAAAGCCACTAGTTTTCCACCTAGCCAATAGTTTGTAAGTACAAATAAGTATATGTAACATTATGTAATTTCCAAATAAGTTTCATTAGTTCTGATATCAAAATGACCATTTCTGTCTCTTCTTTACTCAACAAGATAAAAAGGCAAAAATGGAATACAGGCTATAAGGACCACTAAAAATGCACGGAAAATAAAATTTAAAGACTAAAATGTGAGTATGGAATACACAATCTCTTTTCCTGTACTGCTGTAAACCACTGGTATAAAGACATGTCAACCTGATTAAACTCTCTTGAGGGAATCTTTTGTGGAAAAAGGACAAATCTTAGTAAGATGAAAATCTAAGATATTTTCACTTTAGAATATGAATACAGTCAAATATACCAGTCTCACTTGAAAATTGACAGCAATAAACCTTATTAAATAGATGCAAATACTAATCGTGCAGTTAAGCATACCCAGCTAGGATATTAGAAAACTTGAAGGTAACTCACTCTTCTAATTAAGGAAATTCATGTTAAAGAAATTTTACATTCCTTATGTATAATGGCTAGAGAGGAACTACAAAGTTGTACTCTGTTTTGTTTTTAAAAGACCAATCAACATCCGTTTACATTTCCCATTTCAATCAAATCATGTTATTACATAAATATTTTTGAAGATTATTTTAAAGATTTAGTTAAGAAAAAATTTACTTAAAAAACTATGAATGAAACCATTTTAAAATCACTATTAAAAATAAAACACTATGACTGGACTAAGAGAACACATGAGAAAGTTTTAGGGCCAAATAAATGATAATACCGTGATCTTGTAACAGTATAGATTTCCACTTTAAAAGTCCATTAAAAAAAACACTTGTTAATGAAACGATTCTACTTTATATAACCCATCTAAACTATTCTAAATAGAATCTTAAGCCAACTGAGGAGAAATGGACAAAACAGAACTTAAATGGGATTCTCCAAAATAAAACTAATAAAAATCACACAAAAAAAATCACGCCAAAAAACATGACGGCATTATGCTCTACCATTGTATTTCAAACCACCATGTTGCTCAAATAAAAACTAAAATAGTTTGTAAAATGGAGTTTTTGATTTAACATTTCAAGACACTTTTTAGTGTCTCGGCTAACAAAGCTTAGCAAAGTATAGTCATATAATTCATATGTCATGTAATTTGCAACCTAGGAGAAAGAACACCTGCCAGATTTTTGTCTAATCATTCTTTCTTTTCTAGTGGGTTTCAAATAAAGTTAATGGGGCAGCTATATATGCAACAGTCTAATACGCATAAAAGTTCTCCAGGTTTAAAACTACAAGTTCATTTAACTCCTCGAGTTTCACTTTCCTTTTCGCATAAGTCCTGTAGTGGCCTTAAGGGCATATGGGCCTTTGCTTGCAACAAGGGGTTAAGGTCTGTGAGTGATCAGCAGGAGCAAAGGAGTTTGAAACGGAGCCCAATGGAGTGGGATAAGAAAATCCAGGACGGCTACCGGAGACGATGAGCGTCCTCCGTACCAGGGCCACCGGCAGAGGAATGTGGCTGGCCGCTCCGGTACCCCTACTAGGAATTCGCCCACACCTTCTCGAAGACACATTATCTGCCTAGCAAGGGCTGAGAGCAGCCGACTCAGCTCCGCGGGGAAAACCCCCCTTCTCAAACCACGCTCCCTCTCTCCACAGCCGAGCCCCAGGGGCTGTTACTCAATTAACTGGCCGGCTCCTCCGGGGAGCCCTGGCCCAGGTCAATCCAGCTCGGCCCAGGGCCAGAAGGCCGCGCTCCTGGGTAAGGCGTGCGCTCGGCCGCTAACACCCAAGACCGCCCGGACCCGGATCCGGATCCGGACCCGGACCCGGACCCGGACCCGGACCCGGACCCGCCAGGAGCCTGGAGCCCCGAGCCTGGAGCCTTGAGCCACGAGCCCCCGGTGGCGCGCGAACCTGCAGGCAGGCGGCTCCGACTGGGCCCGCCTCAGCCCCTCGCCGCGCCCCCCCACCACCGCCAGGCCCCGCCTCCTGCCATCCATCCTTCCACACACCTCCTCCCCACTGCAGCGCCAGCTTCACCTGCCCCGCGACGCTGCCCGCGCCTTCCCTAGGGGCTGTCCAGCGCCACGACCCCGACCGGTCGCCCCCCGTCCGCAACCTCGCGCTCGCTCCCAGTGTGCCCTCTCCTCCACCCTCACCTGCCCCCGCCCCTGGCTTCTACCTTGTAAGAGTCTGTGGCCAGGAGGATGTTGAATTCGGCTTCGGCTGCAGCATTCATCTCGGGCCGGAGTGAGGGCCGCGAGCCGCGGGCTGTCCGGCGCCGCTGCGAGAAAGAAAAAAAAATGGGCTTCTCCGCGCTCCGTTGCTTAAGTCACCGCTCGATCGGGGGCGGGGGGAGATGATGGGGAGACGGAGAGGGGAGGAGGGACGGCCCAGGAGTCCTGACGCAGCAGGGGCGGTAGCGGCGGCGGCTAGCGCACACGCAGTCTGGATACTCGGATAGCCTCTTCACCTCTGCTCCCCGCCCCCGCCCCATTATCCCGTCCGGGACGCGAGGGGCGGGGCGCGGCCGCGCTTGCGCAGCGCGTAGGGGGCGAGGCAGGCGAGCAGGACGTGCGGCACGCGCGCCTGCTAGGAGACGCCCACCTAGGGAAGCTGGAGGCTGAGGGGCTGGCCCGGCCTTTGACCCAGGCCTCAGCCTGGGTTTCATTTCCCGGCTAGGTTAGGAGGAACCGGGAGGAGGGGCTTTCCTTTCAGTGCCTCTCTTGCAATCACCGGTTCGCCAGCCTCGAACACACCTTCCCGTCCTAACCAGTCCGGGCTCGTTTTCTGAGTTCTTCTGAAGTCACGCCACCCGGCTGAGCGCCGAGGAGCCTCCTCTGCCGGTCTTCGCGTGCCCCCCACGCAGTTACTCACCTTTGTTTTCGGCTTGGCTTAGGGATCGAGCCTTTTGCCTTCATCTCTCTTGTCCCTCCTGATCCTAACCCTCGTTTTAAGATCTGAAGATATGCGGTGAGGAATAAGGTCTGATGGGCCCCTTTAAAACTGTCACATCGACCCCGCTTTCCTCTGGCTTTATGACAGATCTTTGATCCTTTGAGGGATGTTTTGACTTTCCTGGAAAAAAATAACCGCCGAAAGGTAGGGGTTGTATTCAGTCTTTACAGACAAAGAGATGGCAAGACCTAATTGAATCTAATATTGCCAAGAAGTAAACGGCAACAGTCCAAAGTCTTTGACAGGGTGCGAAACTGACTTATCATTGTTACCAAAGTTAAATCTTGGGGAACGGGTTGGCCACTAAATAACGCAAGTGAAACGACGTCAGATGACTTTACCCAAGTGCTGACCATCTATTTGCTCAATTTCCGTACGTGGGTACATTTTTGCGTAAAACAAAGATTCCCTTTGTCCACGTGGCCAATAAGCTACTGCTTTTTAATTTTGATTTGGGTTTTACAAGATACAAGTAGCTGGAAAAAAAGTGGTTTAACGAAAACTGATAAGGGACTTGATAGACTGTCCTTTAAGTTAGTGGAAGTCTGATTTTATGGGGGAAGAAAGGAAGTGTGATCAGACAGATTCATCATAAGAAAACAGACCTCTTCAATTAAAAGTAACTTCCGTCCAGATTATGGTTTGGAGCACATACATATTCTTGACAGTGGCCTCCATCTATATAGATAGATTTCATATCATCAAAACTCACAGAAGTGAGAGCTCTACGCATTCACTAAAGTAGTGAATGATACATTTTTAGAATTATTTTCAGCAACGAGGTTTAAAACAAAGGAGTTTTTTTATTTTTGGTATGACCATGTATTTACTGGGGAAAATTGCCTTTTTTTGAAATACTGTTATTTATTTATTTTTTGTTGTTCAAGTACAGTTGTCTCCATTTTCACCGCACCATGCCCCACCCTTCCCTGACTCCCACTCTGGAAACTACCCCTTTTGGCTTTGTCCATGTGTCCTTCATACATGTTCCTCAGTGGCCCTTCCCGGATATTCCCCCATTATCCCTCTCCCCCACTTACCCCTCTGGTTACTGTCAGTTTGTTCTTAATTTCAGTGTCTCTGGTTCTATTTTGCTTGCTTGTTTGTTTTGTTGATTAGGTTCCACTTATAGGTGGATCCTATGGTATTTGTCTTTCACCGCCTGGCTTATTTCGCTTAGCATAATGCTCTCCAGGTTCAACCACACTGTCAGAAGGATAGGAGCTCCTTCTTTCTGCTGTGTAGTATTCCATTGTGTAAATATAACATAGTTTTTTTATCCATTCCTTTACTGGTGGGCACTTAGGTGCTTTTAAAAATAAATAATGAAATTATTTAAGATTTTTTTATTTTGGGAGATTTTGTTAATTTAGTTCAAGCAGTGCAGTTCAGAAAAGGAAAATGATCCTTTTTGCCCCTCTTAGTTAGGTACTGTTTTCTTTATTCATTTAAAATTTCTGTAATCTATTTTGCTTAAATGACAAATTCTCTTTGTTTAGCTTCCTGGAATCCATGTATGTGTAACTCACCATTGTTCTCTACTGCTTTACACAGGGGCAAGAAAAATGAATTCTGAATACAAAGTGGGCTTTGTTTATGGAAGCATTTTTGTTCTAAAAAATGCAAAATATCCCTGGCTGGGTGGCTCAGTTTCTCCTATATACCAAAAGGTAGGTTGTAGGTTTGATCTTCCATTAAAGGCACATAACTAGGTTGTAGCTTTGCTCCCCAGTCGAGTGCCTACAGGAGGCAACCAATTGATGTTTCTTTCTCACATCAATGTTTCTTTCTCTCTCTCTCTCTCTCTCAAATCAGTAAACATATCCTTGGTGAGCATTTTAAAAAATTAAAATTAAAAAGCAAAGTAAATTTTGATTTTTCAGTATTTGAGATGGATTGGAAGTTTTAAGATGAGAAAGTTTAATATCAGTGCAAGTAAAAATGTTAATATTACATTGACATGTTAAACGTAGAAACAGTAATAAGGCCTGTACACATATTAGTGACTTAAACCCTCAGGGCAATCTCCAGAGAAAAAGAGGAAAATTCAGTGTTGTGTTTCCAATAAAAAATCACTGTTTGCTTATGATAGAATTAGGTACACTCTAAGTGTAACTATATGCTTAAGTCAAACCAGTTTCGAAGTAATCAGGGTTTAGAACTAGAACCAGGAAGTTATCACCAAATATAAAGTCAAGATTTCATTTTGAAATGACCCCCACCTTGAAAGACAGTTGAATAGCTAACATACCTAGTAACATGTAAAAAATCTGAGAAACTGTTTCTCATTGGTTCCCACAAAATGACAAAACCTGACTAGTACAAAGACTGAGATGGACCCCATCACTTTATTCAAAGCCCTGGATTAAGCTATCATTCTTACCAAACAGCCAGTCAAGCAGGGTGAATTGGGTATCCAGCTCCTTTGTACCCCACAGAGTGCTATTTGAAAGGCCTCTGGACCCATACATTTGATCAGGCAAAGTGGGTGTAACTACACCATTCCTGTTTGCACACACCTTTCCAGATAGCCTTTGGTACACTTTTGTATTTCTAAGTTGCCTCATAATTCTAGTCTGACCCATTATCACCCCAGTGAAAAACATTGGAGAAATAGATGTAGGGCTCACCCACCTACAGTCATGACGATGTTCCCATCCATCACCCTTTAAAACTTCCTTCAGCCCTAACCAACCAGCAACAATTGTCAAAAGACAAACATGACAGAGGAAGTTTTAAATTAAAGTTATACCTTTTTCTTATTCAAACTTTCATTGTTTCTTCAGGACCACTCTGAGTTCTAATTTCCTAAGGAAAAAGCCTCATCTACAGAAAGACATGGGTCTTCATGGATCCTATTATCGGTGCTAATCATCCCAGAAGCACTCTTCAGTGACCCACTCTACTGGGACCTCTACAATCATATACAGACATGCAGAAAACTGCTGAGTCTTAGCCTAGAAGTGTGGAAGTTACAGTAACCCATATATGGGAAGAATTAGTGCACATTTAGAATTGTTTACAGGCATTGCACCTCAAAATGTTCCTGTTGTCGACTAAAAAATACTATCAACCAGGTATTTCATCACCTAAAAGGATGTATTCAGGAAAAAGAAGGGTTGCAACCTATTGCATGCAGACATAGCAAGCCACATGCACACTGCCCTGTATTCCAAGGTGGGCAAGTATTTATATAAATGAAAAGGAAGTTAAGGGAAGGGGAAGTTACAGCTATAGGGTTCTTGCAATTACATAGAGTATGGTAGAGAATGAGAACTTCCATAAGCTCTTCCCATAGATCCTCCCAACTGATTATTTCCTTAATGTTTCACTTAATCTTTATCACCGTACACTTTCTATGGTATGCTAGTGGTCTGACTGTGCTACACTCTCTGTTTTCCTGGCTTGATTATCTATTGTTAAACTGTCTTCACATCTCATATTCTGCAGAAAGTCTTCCCAATCTATGTATACCGCATAGCAAGTCTTAATTTCCCCACCTTTATTAGTTGTGGTTTGGGTTTCTATTATATCCAAACATAAATTTTTCTAATCCCAACCAAATAAAATGGTAAATAAAGGTAGAAAGCAAAAAGAAAAGGTTTGAGTTCATCTTTAAAAGTAAACATGTTACATATTAGTATGTAAAGTACATGTTATGATGCTATGTGTGGAGATTTGAGTGTTATAATTACTTATAAATTTTGCTGATGGCCACTTTGTTTAAGACTCAATGACCAAAAACAATGGAGAATGAGAATGTTAGAAGTATAAAAAATTGTCATGGTCTTTTAATATGAAATATTTTTCTATGTGAGGCTTGCTTATTTGAGATGTGTATCGGTGGCACTCAGATAAACACTTTTAACTTTAATAATTATTTTAATAGGTTTTAGAAAAATATAACTAGCACATAAAACTCGACTTTTTCTGGGGAATTACTACTTAGGATGAAACCAAAGTAAGTGGGCACTCATAGACTGCTAAACCTTACTACTTTCCTTGCCCTTTTAACCTATACATTGTTTTCATAGCCTCAACATTAAGACTGGTTTCCTTGAGAGAGCTAAATATGAAGGACTACATGCTGTATAATTTCACTTATATAAAATTCTAGAAATTCTGTAGTGAAAGAAAGCAGATCAGTAATATTCAGAGACTGGGTTAAGGCAAGCATAGAGTTTGGGTAAATATTTATTGAATGAATGAAGAGGTAACTTCTATCACCAACAAAAGCAGGATGGGCCTTGTGATAGACTGCATTGTTTGTCCATATTCAAAGGCCCTCTCTATTGTATTGTTCATCCATATTCATTCTTCCTGTCCCATGTCACTGTTCTATTGAACTCAGGCATGATCATGGGAGTTGCTTTAGCCATGAAATGTGAACTGATGTGATGTACATCATTTCCCATCAGAAGCTTCAAGGGCTCATGCATGGCTTGCCATTCTCTCTTTTTCTTCTGTCACAAAGACTACAGTATTCCAGGTAGGGGCTGAGTTACATTCCTAAATCCTGAAATGTGGACAACACAGAACTGAATCAGAGCCAACCTGCACTGGCCATGTAGTAGTGTGAGTGAGAAATAAACCTTTCTTGTTGTAAGCCATGGAGATTTTGGAGATTATCATGACAGCATGACAAAGTTTATCTTGACAGATACAGACATCCACATGTTTTTTTCTTTTTTTCTCCAGGCTCAGGGAAAGACGTATCCCTCCTTCTGCCCCAGGTTAATCTTTCTCACCTGTGCTCTCATCCATCCCACATCTTCTCGCCCCCCTCCCCACCTATCTTATGTCCTGTTCATTAGTCATCACCCCTCCTTTCTTGTGAACCTTCAAACACCCGCTTTCTCCTGACTTCTCCTTAGCATGTAAACATATTTAAATTTCTCTCATCTTAAGAAACAAAACAAACAAAAAAACCTTCCCTTTTCTAGTTCCAGAAATGGCACTAGTTTCTAGTTTATCTCTTCCCTAGTCCAGAAAAAGAGGTCTCCAACTTCCATCTTTACTACTTTCTTTCCTTATTTTACCAAACTCTGTCTGTGTGGCTATATAAGCTGGCAGACCCAATGGTTGTAGTTCACAGATATTGGCTAATAACACCAGAAAAGAAAAAGAAGTTTATTTTCTTCATTTAATCATTATTCCTCTTGTTTTTCTGTCAGACATCAGGGTGAGAGAATGTTTTCTCCAAAGAAAGTCTAACCATAGTCTGTCTGCCATGGAACTTGACTGTAGTTCCCAGAAGAAACCACCTGTTATCTACCTTAAATTTTATCTGAGTCTGGGCTAGGCATTGCTTTCTTTCCCAGTGGTAAATTTTCTGTTTCTCTGAAACACCTGTCAATCAAAGACAAGGAACATTTTGGATCTCATCTTTCTAGAGGTGTTAATCATAATATCCTGGGGCCAACTATAAACCCCAAAAAGCTTTTCCCCATTTTTGTATGAGGAAAAGAGGTTCCTCATGCAAAGAGGAATCCTTGTGGTCTTCTCTGAAATTCAGAATTCTCAAGTTGGGCTCGTGGACCGGATGTCCCACAGATACTGGTCCAGAAAAAATTGTCAGGTTGCTCAAAGGTGATCAAGCTATAGAGGACTGCAAAACATTAACTAAATGGAGAAGCCATACATTGGTTTCTTTGTGGGAAAATGTAAATAACTGCTGTGTGAAATAAACCTGACTTGAAAGTGGGATTGTGTTACCTGTATATCAGGTTCCTTCTGAAAACCAGTTTACGTATCCATAATTTGTTTGGCAGATACAGAATAAGACACTGGGTGTTAGATTTTCTCAAAAGATACCTCCATTTAGCCATCTAAGTCTTGAAAATTAGCTTTCTTTATTCTTAGGTTATTTCTGTCAAAGTTAGGGCTATTGGTCTTCTAGAATCAGTGCACCCTCTACTTGGATAGTATCAGAAAACAGTGACAAATTCCACATGTACCATTTCAGTGTCCGAGGTAAGTTACAGTGCAGTTTCATTTTACACTAGTGACATTTGAACCTTGTTCTTGATGTGGGGTTGGTCATTTTCCAAGTCTTCCACCAGCACAGTTGTAAGCTGTCTCTTCAGCTTTTGGTGTTATAATCATTATTGGGTTGACCAAAAAGTCTGTATTTTTTTCCATAAATTAAGACACATTTTTCATTTTCACCAATAACATTATTGAGTTGGATATTTTGAATATCCACTGTCTCATCCACAGCATAATGTTGATTGCTCTCAATGTCTTGATTTGATCGCTATCAACTTCAACTGGTCTACCCTACTGTGGAGCATCTTCCAGTAAGAAATCCCCAACATGAAACTTCACAAACAACTTTTGACACATTTGATCAGTCACAGTACCTTCTCCATACACTGAACAAATCTTTTTGTGTGCTTCAGTTGTGTTTTTACCTTTCTTGAAATAATAAAGAATAATATGCTAAAAATATTGTGTATTTACTTCCATCTTCAAATTTTAAATGGCTGCAAAAAATTCACCAATTTTTTTTGCAATTTCTAATTTTATTGGTGTTCAAGTACAGTTTTTTGCCTTTCTTCCCCCTTTCTCCCCCAACTCCAGCCATCCTCACATCCCTCCTTTGATTCAACCCCCCCCACCCCTTGGCTTTGTCCATGTGTCCTTTATAGTTGTTCCTGAAAACCCTTCATGCTTTCCCCCCCATTATCCCCTCTTATCTCCCCTCTGGTTACTGTCAGTTTGTTCTTAATTTCAATGTCTCTGGTTATATTTTGCTTGCTTGTTTGTTTTGTTGACTAGGTTCCACTTAAAGGTGAGATCATATGGTATTGTGAGTCCTTCACTGCTTGGCTTAATTCACTTAGCGTTCCATCCACGCTGTCACAAAGGGTAGGAGCTCCTTCTTTCTGCTGAGTAGTATTCCATTGTGTAAATGTACCATAGTTTTGGGATCCACTCATTTACTGATGGGCACCTAGGTTGTTTCCAGCACTTGGCTATTGTAAATTGTGCTGCTATGAACATTGGGGTGCATAGGTTCTTTTGGATTGGTGTTTCAGGGTTCTTAGGATATAATCCCAGCAGTGGAATTGTGGGTTAAAAGGCAGTTCCATTTTCAGTTTTCTGAGGAAATTCCATACTGTTTTCCACAGTGGCTGCACCAGTCTGCAATCCCACCAACAGTGCACTAGGGTTCCCTTTTCTCCGCATTCTCTTCAACACCTATTGTTTGTTGATTTCTTTATGACGGCCATTCTCATTGCTGTGAAGTGATCTCATTGTGGTTTTAATTTGCATCTCTCTCATGGCCAGTGGTGCTAAGCATCTTTTCATATGTATCTGTGCCCTCTGTATGTCCTCCCTAGAGAAGTGTCTGTTCAAGTCTTTTGCCCACTTTGTAAATGGGTTCTTTATCTTCCTGGAGTGGAGTCTTGTGAGTTCTTTATATATTTTGGAGATCAAACCCTTGTCCAAGGTATCATTGGCAAGTATGTTTTCCCATATAGTTGGTTTTCTTTTCATTTTAATACCATTTTCTTTAGCCATGTAGAAGCTTTTTAATTTGATGAGGTCCGATATTCTTTCCTTTATGTCCCTTGCTCTAGGGGACATATCAGTGAAAATATTTCTGTGTGGAATGTCTGAGATTTCCTGCTGCTGTTTTCTTCTAGGACTTTTATAGTGTCACGACTTATATTTAACTCTTTTATCCACCTTGAATTTATTGTTGTGTATGGCATAAGTGGGTGATCGAGTTTCATTTTTTTGCATGTAGTTGTCCAGATCTCCCAGCACCATTTGTTGAAGAGGCTATTTTTACTCCATTTTATGCTCCTGCCCCCTTTGTTGAATATTGATTGACCGTAGACTTGGGTTCATTTCTGGGCTTTCTATTCTGTTTCATTGGTCTGTGTGCCTGTTCTTGTGCTAGTACCAGGTGTTTTGATAACAGTGGCTTTTAATGCATTTTGATATCAGGTATTGTGACTCCTCCTACTTTGTTCTTTCTCAGAATTGTGTCTATTCATGGTCATTAAGGTTCCGTATAAATTTTTGAAATGTTTGTTATATATCTGTGAAATATGTCATTGGTACTTTAATAGGGATTGTGTTAAATCTGTAAATTGCTTTGGGTAGTATGGACATTTTGATGATATTAATTCTTCCAATCCATGAATATGGTACATGCTTCCTTTGTCGTGTCTTCTTAATTTCTTTCTTCAGTATTGTATAGTTTCCTGAATACAGGTATTTTACCTCCTTGGTTAGGTTTATTCCTAGGTACTTTATTTTTCTTGCTGCTGTATGAAGTGGTATTTTTTTCCTGATTTCTGTTTCTGATATTTCATTGTTGGTGTACAAAAATGCCTTTGATTTCTGGATATTGACTTTGTGTCCTGCTGTTTTGCCAAATTCACTAACTAGGTTGAGTAGATTTTTGGTGTCATCTATAGGATTTTTATGTACACTATCATGTCATTTGCAAACAATGACAGTTTTGCTTCCTCCTTTCCAACTTGGATGCCTTTTATTTCTTTTTCTCTTCTGATCACTGTGGCTAGGACTTTCAATAGTATGTTGAACAGGAGTGGTGAAAGTGGACATCCTTGTCTTGTTCTAGATCTTAGTTGGAAAACTTTTATTTTTTGCCCATTGAGTGTGATGTTGGCTGTAGATCTCTTGTATGTGGCCTTTATTATGTTGAGGAATGCTCCCTCTTTTCCCACTCTGCTCTTTGTTTTTTATCATAAATGGGTGCTGTACCTTATCAAATGCTTTTTCCACATCTATTGATATGATCATGTGATTTTTGTCTTTGCTTTTGTTTATGTGATGTATTACATTTATTGATTGTGAATATTGTACCATCCTGGCATCCCTGGGATGAATCCCACTTGATCTGGTGTATGATCTTCTTAATGTATTGCTGGATGAAGTTTGCCAATACTTTCTCAAGGATTTCCTAGAGTTTTCTTTATCTCTAGCTCCACCTTCTTCTGGTTTTAACATTAGAATTATACTAGTCTCACAGAATGAATTGAGAGGCTTTGTATCTTTCCTTATTTTCTGGGAAAGTTTATACAACACAACAGTTCCTTGTTAGGATTTTTCTGTAAAAGAGTTTGGCTTAGTGCTTTCTTTTATTCATTTCTTTGAAATAACTTTTTATTATTGAGAATTTCAAACATTTACCAAAATAGAAGTATAACATAATGAAACCTGACACACATGTCACACAGCTTCAATAATTATCAACTCAAGGTTATTCTTGTTAAGCCTACTATTTTAAATATTACTTTGAAGCAAATCCTAGATACTGTACCATTTCAGTTGTAAATATTACAATATAGATCTCTAAGAGATAAATACTCTTTGAAAACATCTGCAAAGATCATTATCAAAGAAAAATATAACAATTCTTAATCAAATCAGTGCTTAAATTTCCAAGTGCTTCATAAATCATCTTTTACAATTTGTGAATCACAAATTTGATGAATGCAAAATCACATATTGCAATTGGCTGATATAGTTTAAAGTCTGTTTTTATATATGGGTTTTTTTGTATCTTTTCTTGCAGTTTACTTGTTAAAAATATTAGGTAGTTATGTAGTTTACTATGGTCTGAATCAGTGTTATACAACAGAAATAAACAGAGCCACATATGTAACTAAATTTTCTAGTAACAACAATAAAAAAGAGTAAGAATAGACCAGTAAAATTTATTTAAATAATACATTTATTTAACCTAATATATTCAAAATATTATCATGTTAACATATAATCAATATAAAATGTATTAATAAGATATTTTACATTTTTCGATACCAGTGTAGTATGTATTTATTTTACACATATATCCCATCTTAATTTTGATTAGCCACATTTCAGGTGCTCAATTACCATATGTGTTTACAGGTTATAGTACTGGACACTGTAGGTCTGGATTTTGCTGACTGCGACCCAATAGTATAGTTTCACATCTTCCTCTGGACTCTGTATTTCCTGTAAATAGTTCCTATAAATCAAGAGGCTTGATCCCTAGATGTTTAATTTTTTTTTTCAAGATTACTCATAAGTAGTATGTGAGGAAGCATAAGGAGGCACAAATGTCTAGTTGTCACTCCTGTGATGTTGGATGCCATTGATGCTTAATGTTTAGATCTATTAATTTATTTGAGGTTATACAATGGTACACTCTATCACTTCTTTTCATCATTTAGTAACAATATGTCTGTAAGGATAAACTTCCCATCATGAACTATTTGGGTATCTGGGTACCAATTTCAAGCTTGCACAAGAAAAGTAGATAAAATATTCAATTCTTTCTTTTTATGTGCTACTTTTCAAAATAATCAGTTAATTTTCTAATATCCTCCAATTTAGAGCAGTAAGTTTTATTATTATTTCCTGTTTGGGTTATCCATGCTGCATAAAAATTTTCCATAAAGTTTATTGAAAAATTAAAAAACATGTTCAATTAAAGTTGACATTTAATATTAGTTTTAGGTGTATAGCACCATGGTTGGAAACAGTGGTTGGACATTTACATAATTTACAGGGTGATCCCCAATAAGTCTAGAACTCACCTGGCACCATACAGTTATTACTATATTATTGACTATATTTCCTATGCTGTACATCATGTCCCTATTATATAACTGCCAATTTGTACCTCTATATCCTTCACCCTTTCTTTTTTCAAGATTTGGTTTATTTTGAGGGGGAGGGGAAGGGAAGGAGAAAAAGAGGAAGGGAGAGAAACATCAATATGTGGTTCCCTTTCATGTGCCCCTTACTGGGGGGCCTGGCCTGTAACTCAGGCATGTGCCCTGACTGGGAATTAAACGGGCAACCTTTTGTTTTGCAGCCCACACTCAATCCACTGAGCTACACAAGCCATGTATCCTTTACCCTTTCTTACCCAACTCTCCAATCCCCCTCCCATTTGGCAATCATCAGTTCGTTGTCTGTATCTATGAGTCTATTTTATTTGTTTGTTTATTTTGTTTTTTAGATTCCACAAGTCAGTGAAATGATATGGTATTTGTTTTCTTTCTCTGTCTGACTTATTTCACTTAACATAATACACTCTAGGTCCATCTGTGTTGAAAATGATAAGACTTCAGCCTTCTGTGTGGCTGAATAACATTACATTATATATCACATCTTCTTTATCCTTCCATCTATGTATGGGCACTTAGGGTGCTTACATAGCTTGGCTATTGTAAATGTTGCAGTTAACATAAGGATGCATATATTTTTTCAAATTTACTATTTCAGATCTTTTGGGATAAATACTCAGAAGTGGTATTTCTGGGTTATTTGGTAATTCTATTTTTAATTTGTTGAGGAAACTCCATACTATTTTCCATAGTGGCAATCTCACTCATGAGGGTTTCCTTTTCTCCACGTCCTCACCAACACTTTCAATTTGATTTATTGATGATAGCCACTCTGACAGATGTGAGCTGATATCTCATTGTGGTTTTAATTTGCATATCTTTGATCATTAGTGATGTTGAGCATCTTTTCATATGTCTATTGGTCATCTTTATGTCCTCTTTGGAGAAATGTTTATTTAGATCTGCCCATTGTTTAACTGAATTGTTCATTTTTTTGTTGTTACATTGAGTTCTTTGTATAATATCTTTTGGGTATTAACTTCTTATCAGGTGTATCATTGGTGGGTATTTTATTCCAGTCAGTGGGTTGTCATTTCACTTTGTTGATGGTTTCCTTTGCTGTGCAAGACCTTTTTAGTTTGATGTTGTCCCATTTGTTTATTTTTTCTTTTGTTTTCCTTGCCTGAGGAAACATACTGCAGAAAAATTTATTAAAGACAACATAAAAGAGTTTATTGCCTATGTTTTCCTCTAGAAGTTTCATCTAGATCTCACAGATATTACATTAAGTCTTTAATTCATTTTGAGTTTATTCTTGTATGTGGTGTAAGAAAGCATGTGTCTTTCCAGTTTTCTCAACACAATTTATTGAAGAGACTGTTTTTACCCCAGTGTGTATTCTTGTCTCTTTTGTCATAGATTAATTTGACCATATAAGTGTGGGTTTATTTCTGGGCTCTCTGTTCTGTTCTGTCAATTTATTTGTCATTTTTTTATGTCAGTATCATGCTGTTTTGATTACTATAGTTTTACAGTATAGTTTGATATCAGTAATGTGATACATCTAACTTTGTTCTCCTTTCTCAAGATTGTTTTGACTACTCAGGGTCTTTTTTTGGTTCTATATAAATTTTAGGATTATTTGTTTTAGTTTGGTGAAAAGTGCTATTAGTATTTTGATAGGGATTGTATTGAATCTACAGATTGTTTCAGGTAGTACGGACATTTTAATGATGTTGATTCTTCTTATCTATAAGAATGGTATATGCTTCCATTTAGTTGTATCTTTTGAGTTTCGTTCTTCAATATCTTACAGTTTTTGAGTACAGGTCTTTTATCTCCTTAGGTAAAATTTTTAAAAGATTTTATTTATTAATTTTTAGAGAGAGGGGAAAGGAGGGAGAAAGAGAGGAAAGAACATTAATGTGCAAGAAGAAAATCAATTTGTTACCTCTCACACACACCCCAACTAGGGACTGGGCCTGCATCCCAGGCATGTGCCCTGACCTGGAATCAAACTGGTGACCTTTTGCTTTGTGGGATGATGACACCCAACCACCTGAGCCACACTGGACAGGGCTCTCCTTTGTTAAATTTTTTCTTAGTTATTTTTTGGTGCAATTGTAAATGGGATTGTTTTCTTAATTTCTCATTCTAATAATTTGTTATTGGTGTGTAAAAATGCAACCAACTTCTGAATATTAATTTTGTATCCTGCTACTTTATTGAATTTGTTTATCAGTTCTAATAGTTTTTTTGGTGGAATCTTTAGAGTTCTTTATATATAATATCATGTCATTTGCAAATAATGATCATTTTACTTTTACTTTTCCAATTTGGATGCTTTTTATTTATTTTTTTCCTGTCTGATGATTGTGCCTAGGACTTCCAATACTCTGTTGAACAAAAGTGGTGAAAATGGAACCTTGTCTTGTTCCTGATCTTGAGGAAAAGGCATTTAACTTTTCCTTGTTGATTATGATGCTAACTGTAGGTTTATCATATATGGTTTTATTATGTTGAGATATGCTCCCTCTATTCCCATTTTGCTGAGTGTTTTAATCATAAATACATGCTAGATTTTGTAAAATGCTTTTTCTGCATCTATTGATATGATTATATGATTTTAATTTTGTTTATTTTGCATCATGTTAATTGATTTGTAGATATTGAACAAACCTTGCATTCTAGGAATAAATTCCACTTGACCATGGTGTATGATCTTTATAATGTATTGCTGAATTTAGTTTGTTAATCTTTTGTTGAGAAAGTTTGTATCTATGTTCATCAGGGATATTGACCTATATTCTTATCTTGTAATGTCTTTGGGTTTGATATCAGAGTAGTGTTGGCCTCATAAATGAGCTTGGGAGCCTTCACTCCTCTTTACTTTTTTTGGAATAGTTTCTGAAGGGTAGTTGTTAACTTGTTGAATATTTGGTAGAATTCACCTGTGAAGTCATCTGACCCAGAAGTTTGTTTTGGGGAATTTTTTGATTACTGATTTGATTTTGTTAATAGTTATTGGTCAATTCAGATTTTCTGATTCTTGTTTATTTAGACTTGAAGATACTGTATTTCTAAAAATTTATCCATTATTTCTAGATTGTCCAATTTGTTGGCATAGTTTTTTGTATTTTCTTATAATCTTTGTATTTCTGTGGTGTCAATTGTCACTTCTTTTCTTTCATTCTGATTTTATTTGTTTGGGTTATCTCTGTTTTTCTGAATGAGTTTGTTAAAGATTTATTTATTTATATTTATTTATTTTACCATTTCAAAGAACTAGTTGTTCTTCAATTGATCTTTTTATTGTTTTCTTTTATACCTTCTCTTTCATTTATTTCCTCTCTGGTCTTTATTATTTCCTCTCTTTTACTCACTTTAGGCTTTGTTTGTTGTTCTTTTTCTATTTCTTTAGGTATAAATTTAAATTGTTTAAGATTTTCCTTGTTTCTTAAGGTAGGCCTGTATTGGTATGAATTTCTCTCTTAGAACTGTTGTGGCTGTGTCCCACAGATTTGGGGTTGTTGTGTTTTTATTTTAATGTTTCTCAAATGATCTTTTGATTTCTTATTTGATCTCATGGTTAACCTATCCTTTGTTTAGTAGCAGTTATTTAGCCTCTAAGTGTTTGTCTGATTTTCAGTTTTCTTCTTGTAATTGTTTTCTAGTTTCATACCATTGAGATTGGAGAAGATGCTTGATATAATTTTAATCTTCTTAACCTCATTGAGACTATTTTGTGACCTAAGATGGTCTATCCTGGAAAATAACCCATGTGCATTTGAAAAGAATATGTATTCTGTTGCTTTGGGGTGACATGTTCTAAAAATATCAACTAATTTCATGTGGTCTCATGTGTCATTTAGATGATTTTCTGTTTGGGTGATCTATCCATTGATGTCAATGGGGTTTTCAATTTTTTGCTGTGACTGTATTACTGTTGATCTCTTCCTTTATGTCTGTTAATATTTGATTAATACATTTAGATTCTCCTATGTTGGGTGTATAAATATTTACAAGGGTTATATCTTCTTGTTGGATTGATCCCTTTATCATTTTGGAATGTCTTTTCTTGTCTCTTGTTATGGCTTTTTGTTTTAAAGTCTATTTTGTCTGATGTAAGTGTCACTTGCTACCCCAGCTTTTTAAAAAATATCAGTTGCATGAAATATCTTTCCATCCCTTTACTTTCAGTCTTTGTGTGTCTTTAAATCTGAAATGGATCTTTTTTAGGCAGAATATGTACAAGCCTTATTTTCTTACTCATTCAGATGCCTTATGCCTTTTGATTGAAGCATTTAGTCCATTTACATTTAAAGTAATTATCAATAGGTATTTAGTTGTTGCCATTTTGTTAATTATTTTCTGATTGTTTTTGTAGTTCTCCATTTTGTTTTTATTGTTTTATGCTCTTATATGTTGATGAATATATATAATGTTATGTTTTGGATTTCTTTTTCTTTATTTCTTATATATTATTGTAGATACTGGGTTCGTAGTTATCATGTGCTTTATATATCTCAAGCTGTTTTTATAGGTATGGTATATTGATGTCAGCTTAAGTTCCAACACATTCTATAATCACTACTCTTTTTACTCACCCCCACACTTTTATGTTTTTGTCATTTTTTTTACTTCTTTTGTGTGTGTATTTGTGTGTACCCCTTAATTCACTGTTGGAAGTACACATGATATTTCTCCTTTTACCTTTTAACCTTTTTACTAGCTTTATAGTTGGTTGATCCACTGCTTTTATTATAGTTTGCCTTTTTCAGTGGAAATTTTTCATCATAATATTTTCTAACTCATATTTTTGACTTCCTGTTCTTATTCATATTTTTTATCTCCTTCTGTTTTTCTTCTTCCTCTTTAAGTAGTTCCTTTAATATTTTTTATAATATTAGTTTGGTGGTGATGAATTCCTTTAGCTTCGTATTGTCTAGGAAGCTCTTTATTTCTCCTTTGATTCTAATTTGAGCCTTGCTGGGTAGTCTTGATTTGAATATTCTTGATTTCATCACTTTGAATATTTTATACTAGCCCCTTCTGGTCTGCAGAGTTTCTGATGAGAAATAAGCTAACAGTCTTATGAAAGTTCCTTTGTGGATAACTACCTGTCTTTTTCTTGTTGCTTTTAAAATTTTGTCTCTTTAAGCTTTGGCATTTTAATTATAATGTGTTCTTGTATGGGCCTCTTTGGATTCATCTTGTTTGGGACTCTCTGTACTTTCTGAACTTGTATGTCTATTTCCTTTGTCAGGTTGGGGAATTTTTCAGTCATTATTTCCCAAATAGATTTTCAATTCTTTGCACTTTCTCTTCTTCTTCTGGTACCCCTAGGATGGGAATGTTGGTATGCTTGATGGTGTCCCAGCATTCTCTTAAATTATTCTCATTTTTAATGCTTTGTTTGTTTGTTTGCTGTTCTAATTGGGTGTTTTCTGCTATCTTGTCTTCTAAATCGCTGATTTGGTCCTCTGCTTCATCTAACCTGATTGTGATTTAATGTAATGTATTTTTCATTTCAGTTATTGTAATCTTCATTTTTGGCTGGTTCTTATACATTGTTGTATAAGTTTTCACTGAGTTTCACTTATTTTCTAAGTTTGTTGACTAGCCTTATCACCAGTGTTTTGAGCTCTGCATCTGATAGATTGCTTTCTCCATGTTGTTTACTTCTTTTTATGCAGCTTAGTTCAGTTCTTTGATTTGGAACACATTTATTTTTCTCATCATTTTGATTGTCTCCCTGTATTTCTTTCAGTGTATCAGGTAGGTCTGTTATGTCTACTGGTCTTGGCTGGGTGGCTTTTTGTATTAGGCGTCCATTGGAACAGTCTCCCTGGTCACCTGAGGGGGTATTCTAGGTGTGTCATTTCTGTGGGTGGTGTGTGACCTCCTGTTGTAGTTGGGCCTTGACTGCTATTGGCATGTCAGTGGTTGGGATTAAACCTCAGGTTGATTGGCTCTGTGGACTGGTTTTGACTATAGTGAATGAGTTATATTGCAGGACTGACTGACTGCACAGAGTGGGATTCTCTTTAGCAGGGCTTGGTGCCTGCCAAGTCCACCCTTTGTGTGTGTTTTTTGTGGTGTTAATTGGGTGGTGCTCTGGCTTGGTCTGAAGCTAGCCACCAGGTATTTTGGTTTCAGGGCTTCTTAGGAAGGGTTCCATGTAGGCCCAGGTCAACAGCTGCCTGTGTCCAGCCAGGGGCCACTTGGTAGGAGCTACAAAATGATACGCTGTTTGTAGCTGCCTGTGCTGGGCTTGGGGGCACCTGGAAGAAGCTATGCTTTGAACCAATGGACGCTGGCTGCCACTAGTGCCACTCTTGTGACCACAGAGCAAGAGGTATAGGGTGTGCTGAGATCAGCCACCGCTTATTAGGGGTTTGTTGAACTTTGCCAAATTTTAGGGAAATCTGAAGCCTGGGCTGAGGGTAGCCACTTGTGTGGAACAGCCACTAAAAGAGGTTTACTCAGGAATGTGTGTTGGGTAGGTTGGGGGTTTCAGGGAATCATTATGGTGGGGTGAGGGTTGTCAGCCAGATTAATGGAGACTCACATTTGGTGCTCTCCTGTGCCTACAGATTGGGTGGGTGGAGGGCTCAACAACAGAACAATGGCATTTGCTAGTAGTTTAATCCCAGAGAAAGCTGCCCCTTTAGCCCTCAAGCCAGTGAATTCACTCTCTCCCCATAGATCCCCAGCACTTTTTTGAGTCGCTCTTCCTTTGCTAGAGTCCTGGGTGAGTGTGAGTGAGTTTGTGTTTGGGCCCTTTAAGAGTATGCCTGGTTCTCTAGAAGCCCTCTGTCTCACCTGGACTGAATCCCTGGTGATCTTCACAGCCAGATATTGTGGAGACTCCTCTTTTCAGCACTGGTGGTCCAGGTGGGGAACCCTGGTGTGGGGCTAGGACCCCTTGATTCTCAGGGGGACCTCTGCAGCCAAGGTATCACTCCTGATTCTAAACTGCCAAACATGGGTGTGGAACCACCCTGTTTTGTGTCTTGACCCCTTCTACCAGTCTCCATATGGCTTCCTGTTTACACTCCTAGTTGTAGGAGTTCTGTTTAGCTAGTCATCAGGTGGTTCTCCAGGGTGGTTGTTCCATAATTTATTTGTAATTTTGATGTGATTGTTGAAGGAGGTGTGCAGGGCATTTACCTATTTTGCTATGTTGACTGGAAGTCTTACCCTGAAATTAAAAAAAAAATGTTGTTGCTCTCAACTTCTGTGAGTCAGAAACCTAGGGCAGACTAAACTGTGCATACTTTTGGTGCAGTGTCTGTTGTAGTCAGATAGATGCTAGAGCTGAATTGGTGTTATCCTGGTGCAACTAAGAACTAGCTAGGCATTTTTCTTTTTCCTTTTTTAAGAGTTGTTCAAGAACATTTTAAAATGTTTTTCCTTTCAGTCTCAGGGCCTTTTCATGGGGTCACCCGACATGAGTTAGTTTGGATTACTCACAACATGTCAAGTTTAAGGTAGCCCACATAGTGGCTGAAGGCTTCTAGGGCAAGTATTTTAGTGAACATGGTGGAAACCACATTGACTTTTATGACCTAGCCTTGGAAGTCATACATCATCACTTCCATCATTCTCTCCCTCATGGGAGTGATTATTAGCTTTCTGGCCATGTATTATTTATTTATTCCTGCATAGTAATATCACCACAGGCTTAACAGCTGAAAACAACACATATCTATTATCTTACAGTTTTGGTGGGTCAGAAGTCCCTGCATGGCTTAGCCATTTCCTTAACTTCATGGTCTCAAAATGGTATAATTAAGGAATTGGCCAGGATTTCAGTCTCATAGGTGACTTGACTGAGAAAGGATCCTTTCCCAAGCTCATATGCCTTTGGTCAGCAGTGCATTTTCATGTACTGACTGTTGGACTGAGGATCTAAGTTTCTTGCTGGCTATTGGCTGGAGGCAACCCTTATTTCTTGTCATATGGACCTTCTCAGTATGGCTGCTTGCTTCCTCAAAGCCTGAAAGACAGAGTCTTCTAACAAAATGAGTTCTAGTCTTGTGACAGTTAATCACATACATGTAATCATGTATATCTTTCTCACCTTTGCAATATTCAATTGGTTGGGAGCAAGGCTGATTCCCTCCCACACTCAAGGGATGAAGCTCACACAAGACACTTTGGTTTTCTTTCACTTTCTGGATATGTCATGATCTGCTCTGCCTCAAAGCATTTGCATAACTCAATCTTCCTTCCCAAATAACCTTTTCCTCCCCAAAGTTTACCCAGTAAATTTCTCTGTCTCCTGCAAATTTTAACTCTATCTTAGTTGCTCTCTCAGTTTCTTGTAGAAACTTGGAAATATTTAAAACTATGCTGTCACCACAATTTTCCCCCAGAGAACATTTAAAAAATTTTATTTTATTTATTTATTTTTAGAGAGAGGGGAAGAGAGAGAGAAAGAGAGGCAGAGACACATCAATATGTGGTTGCCTCTCACGTGCCCCTTACTGGGGACCTGGCCTGCAATCCAGGCATGTGCCCTGACTGGGAATCGAACCGGTGACCCTTTGGTTGGCAGGCCAGCACTCAGTCTACTGAGCCACACTAGTCAGAGCCGCCAGGGAACATTTTAGTAGCAGAATTTTTGGTTACCTTTTAAATTTCTTCTGTGGTTTTTCAACTTTTCAAATACTTGATCTTTCTTTAAAAGCTTTGTTATATATAACAAAGAAACTTTGAAGAAAGTTTTGTTGTATCCATTTTCCAACAAGATCATTCACTTTATAGAAATAGTGGTCTTTTGTGATCTCCAAAAGTTAAATCTCTTCCATCTATATAATTGTCTCCTTTCCTAATGTGGTTTATTTGTTGTTTTTCTTTTTTTATCATAATCAGACTAGCTAAAGGTCTATTTCATTGTTCTTTTTAAGTAAATGACTGGTAATATTACTTGTTATATTTTCTATTTAATAAATTTTTGATATTAATGTGTTACTAATTACTTGCCTTTACTTTCTTTGACTTCCTTTTTAAGAGTTGTTCAAAGTCATTTAAAAATGTTTTATCTTATTAATTTCTAATTTTATTTGAGATCAGAGAATCAAGACTATGATTTCTGCTTTCAAGAATTTCTTGGAATTTGGGCTCTTTTCAGCCTGAGAGGCACACAAGGCTCTGTCCATGGACTGGGTGACACTGGTGGGACGGTAGCAAGGGTCAGTGTGTGCACTCTGATTGTGGAGGTGGTGCTGGTCTAGTACACACTCACCTTCAGGAAGAAGACAGGGGTGGAAGACCAAGATCATCAAGATAATGCAGAATTATAGAAAAGATCAGTTTTCATCAATAATCCAAGAGTAGAAAAAATTATGTGGTCTTATCAAAGGAGGAGCTATCAAATTTCAGATAACACCAGACTTTGATATGACTAAGTAGATTTTCCTATGAATGGAAAAGATGTTGAACATGTCATAATGTCATTGACAACTGTAAGCTCATTTCAGATGAATGTTTAAAAAAGTTACTGCAATTAAAGGAGAAATTATGTTACTGAATTTGATCCTGTTTTTACTGTAGAAGAGGTATACCCTGATATCAGTAATTTTCAACCAGAGTGCTGCAAAAATTTTTAAAATAAGCAATACCTGACTAGTGAGAGGTACTAACCTCTTTTCTCTTACTCTGTCAAGTAAAAAAAAATGACAACAGCCCATACAGCAATAGCCATCCAGTGTGAATTAATCAACTTTATACCTATATTTTTTCAGATTGACAAAAAATATTTTATGGTGTGCCACCAAATTTTAGTAATTAATTTATGTGTGCCATGAGATGAAGAGGTTGAAAATAGCTGCCTTATATGGTAGAATGGTACACTAAATCACATGGTTTACTTGCTGAACAGACTTTACAGAAAGCAAAACTTAAGTTGTGGCAGATTCTGATATTATGCACAAGGAAGGATATGAGAATGTCTTTGATAATCTCCAAAAACAGAGAATCCCTGCGTTCATATTTTTGTCTGAAATAGATTATGTACTAGAGAAGATTGTCTATCAAGCTGGTGTTCATTATCAAGATGTTAAAGTAGTATCTAATTTCATGGATTTTAATGACAATGGGTGCTGAAAGGATTTCAGGGAGATATAATTAGTGTATTTAACAAACATGATGATGTCTTGAAGAACACAGAGTATTTTAATCAACTAAGACAATAGTAACATAATTCTGATGGGAGACTCCCAAGGAGACTTAAGAATGGCAGATAGAATAACTAATGTTAAACACATTCTGAAAATTGGATATCTAAGTGATAGAGTGGATGAGATTTTAGAAAAGCACATGGACTTTTATATTGTTCTAGTAAAAGATGAGTCATTGGAGGTAGACAACTTTATCTTACAGAAGATTCTGTAAACCAGCATTCTTCAAGATGTCTCTCCTATAGGTGCAAAATCAGTGCAAGAACAGCTTGTGTGTTCATCTTGCTGAAAGACTTGTTTATAACATATTCTTGCTCTTGAAGTTTTTCCAAGTATTTTCAGACATGTTGAATTCATCAATTGGAAGCTCTTTCTTTTTCTCCGTTTCTCTCAAAATGCTCCTCACAATTTTTTAAAGATTTTATTTATTTATTTTTAGAGAGGGGGAAGGCAAGGAGAGAGGGAGAGAAACAACAATGTGTGGTTGCCTCTGGCATGCTCCCCACTGGGGACCTGGCCCACAACCCAGGCATGTACCCTGACTGGGAATCGAATCAGTGACCCTTTGGTTCACAGGCCTGTGCTCAGTCCACTGAGCTACACCAGCCAGGGCACAATTTTTTTAACATAAAAAAAAGCTTAAAGTCAAAATTTGAAAAGTAACTTCTTATATTTCCAGAATGAATTTTATAGTTTAATGTTATCATGAAATCTTTTTAAATTTTTTATCCTCACCCGAGTATATGTTTATTGATTATAGAGAGAGGACGGGAGAGAAGGAGAGAAACATCAATGTGAGAAAGAAACATTGATCGGTTGCCTCCTGCATGCATCCTAACTGGGAATCAAACCTGCAACCTTTTGGTGCATGATATGACACTCCAACCAACCAAGACACCTGGCCAGGGCTATTATGAAGTTTTGAGGAGTCGTTTTGCACTAGAAAAGTTTGATGTGCATGATTTTAAGTATTGCCATTTTTGTAATTTAGGTAAATTATGCTGATAGTATAATTTCTTGAAATTGTGTTATATTCATTATTTTGTTTGGGGAAAAACTTGAAATTTATCAGAAAATGCTGGCACTTGATGTTTGAAATAACTTGGTATCCACATATCACTAATCATTATAAAATGTTCCATATTGAAGCACTGGTAATAAACATGAAATGAGAAACCTTATAAAATTTCTTGAAATTCGAGGTGATTCATGCTCAATTTTTGTAGGCATTCCATTGGTATTTGAAAACAATGCACATGCTCTTTATTTTTTTGAGAGAGAAATTAAATATATATTAGATAAAGTTTATTAATTAAATTATTCAAATTCTATATATATGTCAGAAATTGATAGATTGAGTAAACAGAACTTAAGAAAGAAGGTAAAAGATTTGAATAATTTACTTAACAAATTTGATCATATATATATATGTGTGTATATATATATAGAGAGAGAGAGAGAGAGAGTCTCCCACTATGTTGTGCACTTGTCATTTTCTTTTTGTATTAATAATATTTTCAAATTTATACTTTATAAGTTATATCAGGTAAGGTTTTTGACTGTTCTATCTTTTTTTGTAAATTGTTTTTTTATTAATATAAAATATTCCTGTTTGTCATTTAGTGATGTTTTAGTCTTAAAATTTATTACACGTGAAATAAATATCACCATATTTGTTTTCTCCTTATTAGCATTTATCTTGGTTTCCCAAAACTTTATTTTGATTATTTTGGGTCATTTTGTTTTATTTGTATTTCTTTTTTTTCTTTCTTTTTAAAATTATCACCCAAGGACATACTACTAATTTTAGAGAGAGAGAGAAAGGGAGAGAGTGAGAGAGAAACATCAATCAGTTGCCTACTATACATGCTCTCACCAGGGATCAAACCCACAACCTAGGAATATGCCCTGACTATGAATTGAACCCCCATCCTCTTTGTGTATGGGATGATGCTCCAACTAACTGAGCCACTTGTCCAGGGCTGGGGTCATTTTGTTTTAGATATGTCTCTTATAAAAAGCATATGAGGAAAGACTCCATTCTCATTATAAATAGCCTGGGAAATTAAATTTTTCAGAAGTTTTCAGTCCTGTGTAAATATATTTGGATGTATATGAAACCTCCAGATAACCCTATGATTACCCCCTGAAGGAATCCAGACCACCTGACATCCACTTGAGATTCATTATCTAGACCACTGGATATGACCAGACCTTCTGGTACCTATCATCCAGACTCCTAACATCTTACTAATAACTGTCCTGAACCAATCCCATGGCTTAGAATGCTGAACTGGTTATTCTCAAGAATGTACTTTCTACCATAAGAAATCTTAATTTTGCTTTGCACTTTGGGACACTTCTGGGTTTCTGCTTAGCTGTGTTCCAAGTTTGCAAACTCTAAGACCTTTGAACAAATATTTATCATTTATTTCTAGCAGTACTTTCAGACATTTTTGAGTTTATTGACATATATAACTGGATTTTTAAAAACAAATACAGAGCTTTTTTTCCCTATTGATAGAGGAACTTAATAGATTCATACGATCAAATCATATCCTGAAATGTTATTTTATGTTTCCCATCTGCTATACTTTCTTGCTGATGTTTTTCTTCTCTCCAAAGATCAAGAGAAAGTCCTAAAAGTTTCCAGAGTAAAAAGTAAGATTACTTCTCACACCAGTCAGAATGGTTATCATCAATAAATCAACAAACAAGTGCTGGCAAAGATGTGGAGAAAGGGGAACCTTTTGCATTGTTGGTGGGAATGCAGACAGGTGCAGTCACTGTGGAAAGCAGTGTGGAGATACCTCAAAAAATTAAAAATGCAACTGCCTTTTGACCCAGAAGTTCCACTTCTGGGAATTTATCCAAAGAAACCTGAAACACTAATTCAAAAGAACATGAGCACCCCTGTGTGCACTGCAGCATTATTTACAATTGCCAAGACATAGAAGCAGCCCAAGTGTCCATCAGTAAATGAGTGGATAAAACAATGATGGGACATTTACATAATGGAATACTACTTGACCATGAAAAAGTAGAAAATTCACCCTTTGCAACAGTATGGGTGGACCTGTAGAACATTACACTAAGTAAAATAAGTCAGTCAGGGAAAGACAAATACCATATGATTTGACTCATGTGGAACCTAATGAACAAACAACTAATAAGCAAAATAGAGACAGACTCATAGGTAGAAAGCAGGTGATAACTCTGGGGGCAGTGTTAAGGGGTGGAGGGATTGATAAAAAAGGAAAAAAGACTCATGGACATGGATAACAGTGTGGTGATTGCAGGGGGTGGACATACGGGGATAAATGGTAATGGAAAAAAATACAATTAAAAATACAGGCAGCAAAAGACAAATACCATGTGATCTCACCTATAAGTGGACCCTAATGTACAAAACAAACAAACAAGCAAAACAGAACCAGAAGCATGGAAACAAAGAACAGACTGACAGTGAACAGAGGGGAGAAGGGAGTGAGATAAGGGGGGGTGATAAGGGGAAGGGTCTAGTTAACAAATAGGTATAAGTGACCAATGGACATGGACAACGGAGTGGGGATTGACTGTGGGAGTCAGATGTTGGTGCGGAAGGGGAGAGCAACAGAGGAAAATTGGGACAACTGTAATAGAACAATAATTATAAAAATTATTTTTTTAAAGATTTTATTTATTTTCAGAGAGGGAAGGGAGGGAGAAAGAGAGAGAGAAACATCAATGTGTGGTTGCTGGGGGTCATGGTCTGCAACCCAGGTATGTACCCTGACTGGGAATTGAACCTGCGACACTTTGGTTTGCAGCCCGTGCTCAATCCACTGAGCTATGCTAACCAGGGTGAAAAATTATTTTTTAAAAATAATAAGAAACAGAATGTCACAGAATGAAACAGAATGGACTTTGCATCATCAATACAGGATACTGGAAGAAAACAGAACAGTGTTGCTACTTCTGAGGGGAAATTATTTTTACATTAGAACTCTACAGTCAGTCAAATGTGACTGCATTAAAATGTGAGAGGATTTAAAAAAGACAGTTTGAACATATCATGATTCTATAGGACTTGGGAAATTGCACTGCTGCACCCTGTTTAATATGGAGTGGGGAAAACCATTATGAAATTGGAGGGTCTCCTCTGGCCTAACTCTTCTTACTCATTTAATGTATTCCTGCCAATTGTGCTTCATTGTATGCATGGATCTTGAGCTTGGGGCAGGGGTCAGAAAACTAAGGCTCTTAGGCCAACCCACCCTGCCACCTGTTTTCGTAAATAAAGTTTTATTGGAACACAGCCATGTTCATTCATTTACATACCTCTGACTGCTTTTATTCTGTAATGACAGAGTTGAGTAACTGCTACAGAAACTGCATAACTCACTCAGCCTTAAAACCAGAACTGTTATGTGGTTCATAACAGAAATTGTTTCCCTGGCCTAGAGTTTCTCTGAAACTGTGTTTCTGGAATAGTCTTCCACATATGAGATAGACCATGGTTTTTTACTTTCTGCTCTCTCTGTCAATCTAATCATACCTTTTTTTGTGATTCATTATTTTTAAAAATAAAAATAATATTTTATTTTTGGATAGGAAGAAAGGTAGGTCTGTTTTACAGAAAAATCCAAGGACAATTCAGTGTAAATGATAGCATTTTAATGTAAACTGCTTTTCACTTGTTTCTTTATTTCCAGTTTTCTTATAGAATTTGTTATTGGGAGATCTTTTTAATCCTTTCAGATTAAATCTGACAGCACAGCAAAAGACATGGTATAAAGTTATATATCCTCTTGCAACCACCTTTTGGTTCAGTTACTAAAAGGTTCATAAATATGTCACTGAAAATGTTACTGATACTGATTTTTTCTCCTTTGAGCCTTTTTATATTTATATTATGTGAGGCACAGAATTAATGTCTTTCTTTACTTCTTAGTTTTACTTTCCTGCCTTGAACAGTAAAACACTATTATTGATATGTTTATTTATTCAGCATCTACTTTGTGCCAATTGCTGTTCTAGGCTCTGGGGCTACAATGGTGGTAGGAAAACTGATGCTCTTTCTCCTCTCATGGAGTTTATGGTATAGCTGGGGAGACAGAGATTGATCAAATATTGTATTATGAACCATGTGAAATGGTGTGGAAAAAAAGGTATAAGAGTCTTCAATAAAATCTAATAGGTGGTCTCAACCTGAAATGGTAGTTCTAGGAATGCTTCCCTGAGAATGTAATGTTTGTTAAAATTTGCAGAAGGAGTAGGAATTAACTGAGTAAACTTGGAGAAAAGAAATGATTGGAGAAGAAATAACACACTATGTAAATGCTTAAGGCAGTACTAACCATGGCACATTCTATAAGGGAGAGTATTGAGAAATGAGACTGAAAAAGGGGGCATGGGTTTATATTATATTCATGATATGTATTTTGGTCTTAATCTTTAGTGCAATTGGAATCTATTGACAGGGTATTGAGCTGGGAAATGACATGATCATATTTAAAATTAAACAAAAACCATTTTGTCAACTGTGTAGGAAATTGGATGGAGAATATGAAATGGCCATTTAAAGACTTTTAGATTGATCCAGGTGAAGGTTGGTGAAAGATTGGTCTATGGTAATTAGAGAGGAAATAAAAGAAATTGATTGATTCAAGGGGATATTCAGAAGGTAACATGAACAAGTCTTTGTAATAATTTAAATATGAAGGATGAACAAGTGGTTGGTGGCAAGGACAACTCCCAAGCCTTGGGCTTGCTCAGTTGAGTGGATTTTGGTGCTGAAATATTTACTGAGGACTTCCGGTCAAGGTGGTGGTATAGGCAGACATGGCTTGCCTCTCTGCACAACAAAACTACAACTAAAATATAGAACAACCATTTCTCAGAACCATCAGAAATCGCGTTGAAAGGAAGTCTGATAACTATGGAATTAAAGAAACTACATCCATCCAGACTGATAGGAGGTGTGGAGACACAGAACAGGTTGGTCCCACATCCATGTGAGGTGGTTACAAATTCAGAAGGGATGTCTCAGGAGTGAGGAGTCCCAGCTCCACACCAGGTCCCCCAGTCCAGGGTTTGAGTACCAGGAAGATAAATCCCCACAACTTCTGGCTTCAAAAACCAGTGGGGATTGAGTCAGAAGAAGCTTCTGGAGTCCCAAGCAGTTCCTCTTAAAGAACCCACCCATAGACTCACCTACTCAGACTCACTCCTTCTGGGCTTCAGCACTAGGGTGGTGGCTTGGGTGGCTTGAGTGGTTTGAGGGGCATCAGTGACATATAGGGGGAAGCTGAGCTGTCTGGCATCAAGGTGAACAGAGGCCATTGTCCCTTTTCTGGGCCCTCCCTGCACAGAGCTGGCAGACTTTTGCTGTATCTGAGACTCCATCAAACTGGCTAACACTGACCTGCCTTGGAGATCCCCAGAGACTCTGCTCCACCCAACTTATGGGCCCACCTAAGCTGCTTTTCTATATGAATGATTGGTCTTGGCTTATGCTTCACAACTTCCTAAATCCTCTCAAACAAGCAACAGCTGGCCTCAATGAGCCCTAGGCCCAAAACTAGCAGCCTAGAATCACAGATTGGCTTTGCCTGGCAATCTCCAAGCCCAGCCAGCACAAATAGCAGCCATCTCAGATTGCTTTATCACTCAGGCAGGGTGGCCCTGGGCAAAGCACAGGCGGGAGCCAATCTTGGCCTGCACCACCTGGAAAACCCCAGGACCAGTGCACCCAGTGGACAGCTATAGACCCCATTGGAGCACCACCACCCTGCCCCTGTATAGCTGATCCTCCACGGAGGGCAGAGGTTTGTTGTAAGTGGTCACAGCCAATCCTTGCAGCTGACTAGCCTGGGTACGTCCCTCTCATCGATCTGCCAACAGCAACCAAGTCTCAACTATAAGATATGGATGTACTAAGCCTACACAAAAGATGCACCTTAAATACCCAGCTTGGGTGATAGGAGAGACTGTACCACAGGACCCTACAGGACACCTACTACATTATGCCACGCTACCAAGACATGGAGTCATATCAGCTTTACCTAATGCATATAAACAAACACATGGAGGCTGCCAAAAGTGAGGAGACATAGAACATGGCCCAAATGAAAGAGCAGATCAAAATTCCAGAAAAGGAGCTTAAAAACAAAATGGAACTAGAGTTCCAGTCAAGATGGAGGTGTAGGTAGAAACCCTTTGCTTCCTTGTACAACCAAAAGGAGGACAGCAACCAATCTAAAATCAATAAACAACCAAAAGTGCTAGAAAATCAAACTGCATGGAACTCCAACAACCAAAGAATTAAAGAAAAAATCAGCCCTGGCTGGCGTAGCTCAGTGGATTGAGTGCGGGCTGGGAACCAAAGTGTCCCAGGTTCGATTCTCAGCCAGGGTACATTTCTGGGTTGCAGGCCATAACCCCCAGCAACCGCACATTGATCTCTCTCTCTCTCTCTCTTTCTCCCTCCCTCCCCCTCCCTTCCCTCCCTAAAAATAAATAAATAAAATCTTAAAAAAAAAAAGATTTCATTTAAAAATCTTTTAAAAAAAAAGAAAAGAAAAGAAAAAATCAACCAGAACAACCAGACTGGTAAGGCGGTGGACCACAAGGGTGAATTCAGAAAAACCACAGCCACGCAGCAGACCAGGGGGGTGGGGCTGGGTGCCAAACTCAGCGGGCTGCACTGGAGGGGCTGACTTAAGGGGAAAATTGAGACTCAGAGCTGACTGTGGGCTACGGCTGGGGTTGCTGTGGTGGGAGATATTCCCAGTGTCACACAAGAGTTGGTTGAAAAGTGCACTAGAGACTCGCAGACGAGCGGCACTGTTCCCTCTCACCCACTGCCCCCACAGGTTGTGCCTCAGCGCAGCAATGAGGGTTGTCCTGCTAGGGTGAATACATAAGGCCCTGCCTCCTTACAACCTATCAGCTGTGCCAAGACAAAGAAATATGACCCACATGAAAGAACAGAGCATAACCTCAGAACTAAGTGATAAGGAGATTGCTAACCTATCTGATAGAGAATTTAAAGCCCTGGTAATCAAAATGCTCACAGATCTGATTAAGCTTGGTCAAAAAATAAAAAAAAACAATGAAGGATACCTGAAGTGAAATAAAGCAAAATATTCAGGAAACCAGCAATGATAGGAAGGAAACCAGGACTCAAAGCAATGATTTGGAACAAAAGAAAGAAATAAACATCCATTCAAAAGAAAAGGAAGAAATAAGAAGCCAGAAAAATGAAGAGAGACTTAGGAACCTCTGGGACCACTTGAAACGTTCCAATATCCAAATTATAGGGGTGCCAGAAGGAGAAGAACAACAGCAAGGAGTTGAAAACTTATTTGAACAAATAATGAAGGAAAACTTCCCGAATCTGGTGAAAGAAATAGACTTCCAGGAAGTCCAGGAAGCCCAGAGAGTCCCAAAGAAGTTGGACCCAAAGAAGAACACACCAAGGCACATCATCATTAAGTTACCCAAAATTAAATATAAAGAGAGAATCCTAAAAGCAACAAGAGAAGAGGAGATAGTTACTTACAAAGGAGTGCCCATTAGACTATCAGCTGATTTGTCAAAAGAAACCTTGCAGGCAAGAAGGAGCTGGAAAGAAGTATTTGAAGTCATGAAAGGCAAGGACCTACATCCAAGATTACTCTGTCCAGCAAAGCTTCCATTTAGAATGGAAGGGCAGATAAAGTGCTTCACTGATAAGATCAAGTTAAAGGAGTTCAGCATCACCAAGCCGTTATATGAAATGGTAAAGGGATTTATCTAAGAAAAAGAAGATAAAAAATATGAACATAAAATTACAACAAACTCACAACCATCAACAAATGAACCTAAAAGAAAAGAAAAACAATGAAAACAAAAACTAAGCAAACAACTAGAACAGGAACAGAATCAGATAAATGGACCCCACATGGAGGGATTTCAGTGGGGAGGGGGAAGGGAGGAATAGGGGGAAATGTACAGGGAAGAAGAAGCATAATTAGTAGTCATAAAATAGAGGGGGAGAGATAAAAATGGTATAGGAAACAGAAGTCAAAGAACTTATATGTGCAACCCATGGATATGAACTAAGGTGGGGGGGATGTTGGAGGGCTAGGGGAAAAGGAGAATAAAGGAGGAAAATTGGGAAAACTGTAATAGCATAATTAATAAAAATACTGAAAAAATTAAAAAATTGGAGATAAGCAATCTATTAGATACAGAGGTCAAAACACTGGTTATAAGGATGATCAAGGACCTTAGTGATGATCTCAACAGCATAAAAAAATCCAGTCATAAATGAAGGATACACTAATTGAAATAAAGACCAATTTCATGGAAACAGCACTAGAGTGGATGAAGCTGAGGATCAAATCAATGATTTGGAACATATGGAACCAAAAAACAACCAATAGAACAAGAAGACAAAGAATCCAAAAATATGAGGATAATATAAGAAGCCTGTGGGGACAACTTCAAGGTATCCAACATTCACATCATAGGGGTCCAGAAGGAAAAAGAAAGAGAAGAAACTGAAAACTTATTTGAAAAAATAATGAAAGAAAACTTCCCTAATTTGGTGAAGGAAAGAGACATGCAAGTCCAGGAAGCACAGACAGTCCCAAACAAGGTGGATGCAAAGAGGCCCACTCCAAGACACATCATAATTAAAATGCTAAAGGTTAAAGACACAGAGATGGGAGGGGGTATGTGGGAGGATGGGTGAGAAGTGAGGGGATTAAGAAGTACAAATAGGTAGTCACAGAATAGCCATGGGGATGAAAAGTACAGTATAGGAAATGGAGTACCCAAAGAACTTACACTCATGACCTGTGGACATGAACAAGGGTGAGGGGATTGCCTCACGGAGTGGGGGGTGCTGGGTGGAGGGGGGCAAAGGGGGAAAAGTCAGGACAAGTGTAATAGCATAATCAATAAAATGTAATTTAAAATATTTATTGAAATAAAAAACACCAAAAATGAACCAAGTTGGGGGGATAGATCATCTTTCAGCTTCGGATGTTTGAGTGGGAAGAGCCTCTGATACATGCAAACAAAGACTTCACCTAGCTCTCTTGGTCTAGAGCCAAAAGAAAGGTCCATGAGAGATGAACATTTAAGATATATGGCATTTAAGCTGTGGGTGTATTTGAGGTTGTCTAAGGGGAGAGCCTACAACTGAGCCTTGAGGAAGTAAGAGGCAGCATAGAAGAGGATGAACCAACAGAGAGGAAAATGAAGTAGCAGCCATGAACAAAAGAGCAAAACCAGAAGTGCACAGTATCATGGAAGCCAAAGGACAAGTATTTTTAAGGAAGGGATTTGCCATCATTGTGGCTGCTGATTGAAGAAGAGCATCAAAATATTTATTCAATCTGTTGGCAAAAAAATTATTAGTGATCTTTATGAAAATAGTTACATAGTTTGGTAAGGGAAATGTCCAGATAGACATATGTTGAGAAATCGGTGGCAGGTGAGGAAACTGTTGGAAATGTAATGAATCTTTGGTGATGAAGTGGAGTCTCCAGAAAAGAAAGTGAATTTAAAGTAGTTTTCTTTTTCTCTTTTTCTTTCTTTCCTTTATTCTCTTTTCTTGTTTTCATTATCTTAAAAATGTTTTTATTTAGTCTTTATCCAAGTATATGTTTATTGCTTTTATAGAGAGAGGAGGGGGCAGGGAGGGAGGGGAAAAGAGAGAGAAACATCAAAGTGAGAGAGAAACATCAATCATTTTCCTTCTGTATGCACCCCAACCCAAGACCAAACCTGCAATCTAGGTATATGCTGTGACTGGGAATCAAACCCATAACCTTTTCGTGAATGGGAGAGTCCTCCAATCAACTGAGCCACCTGGCCAGGGCTCATTCTTTATTTTTAATGCAAGAAAAGTGGGTATGATTAAATGGGATAGAAATATTCAGAAGAGACCAATAAGTTAAAGATACTGAAGAGAAATAAAGTTATAAAAAACTTAAGGCTCCTAAAACAGGAGAGAGTGGGATTCAGGATTTAGGGAGCATTGGAAGACTTGGAGAATGATTGTTCTCTCACAGTCTCATGTCCTCTCATGCTTAGGACAGTTATGTCTTCAAAGTACTGTTCAGGTGGATTTGTCATGATTGTTTTTTGTTTGTTGTTTTTAGCTCAGTGAAAGATAATGAAGTAGAGAAGGACCATTTAAGTCATTTGCTTTTGACATCATTATTCTAACATGCACATAGCCTTTTTCCTTTTAAAATACATTTGTGGCATGTGCTTTTTAGGGCATGAGGTCCTTCACATCAAAGACTCCTTGCCAATGTTGCTTTATGTCTCCCCTAGCTCTCTTTGTGGGATTCAATGTTTTGCCTAAAGTCTAGTTCAAATTTCAAATAAATGGGGAAGATGAAGTACAGGCAGTTCTTCTCATCATTGCTGCTGACTCACTGGCACCGCCAGTACCTCATATCTCTCTGTTATCCTGCAGGCTGTGTTTTCTGCGTAGGTCCAAATGGTAAAAACCAATGGCGAATGATCAGTAATACACATGACTGTCAAGTGTTTATCTTATGTCAAGGTGATTAAATACATGGTTTTCAGAATATATTACATCTGAAGATGAGCTAATCAGTATCTGAAGGTCAGTATCCAATCTTTTATCAAACAGCAAAAAATATGAAGACCTAGTGAACATTAATCAGATAAACCAGTCTAGAATTAAGCAGAAAAATTTAGCACTTAAAAAAAGATGTCAATCTTGTATCCTTTTTCTTTTTTGGTGTATTATTTAGTGATTTTTATCCAGCTAAACAAGTGTGAAAAACTAAGAGAAAGACAGTGTGGGATAAAAGAAAAGATACAACTAATCCAGTAATAAAATTGCTGACACTTCTTAAAAGCATTTTTTACAAAAGGAGTATCAAAATGTTCAGCAGGCATTGAAGGCAATAATCCAAATTAAAAAACTCAATTCTCTTCAAGAAGAAAAAATGGAGTAACTTTTATGTAATAGCTAGCATAAGTTAGAAGCTTGAATTCAACTATAACATGGATAAAAAGGGAGGTATTACTTCTTCTCTGTAAGACATATGCAATCAGACATGCTAAAAAATCAAAAAGCTATACAAGAAATACAGAATCCAAGCATGCAATCTAGTATGTATAATCCTTTTCAATAACTGGTGGAGAGGAAGAAAGGAAAATCCTTAAAACCTTGAGTCCAGAACATACTTATTTGAGTGGCACAGGGATTATGATGTTGGTACCACCTTGGCATGATTATGCTTCTCTACAAAAGGTCCTGCTCCTGAAGGACAGCTCTTCCCTTCAGCCATCGCTCTCCCTGGGAATTAACCTTCCCTGGGATTGCCAGCCAAGAGGAATCATTGTCCCTTGCTGATTTCCCTTAACACTGCCCACATTTTTGTAAAAATCCTTCCATTAAACTCTCTTCAATCACCTCTTTTGAAGTACCTACTGGTACCCTGAAATCAAGAGAAAGAAAGACAATACTTTAAATTCCATTTAAGTTTCACCCAGTGATGATTACAGGTCATGAGCTGAATGTGAGATGAGTTAAGAGACACAAAACTCCTCTTCCTTCTGTTAGTCTGTTTCATCTCCATATGCCCCTCGAAACGTGCTCATTTGGTGGCATGTGTGATTCTGCTGTTTGTTAGGTACAAACAGCTCCTAAATGCAAACATACTATGTTGGGCATAAGTGAATAAACAGAAATCAATTTCCATAGACACTATTAACTCATTAGAACTGTTGTGCAAGTTACTAAAAAGTTCTTCTGCTGCATCTTAATGAACAGATCAGCTGTTCCCACTCACCCCTCTGGAGATCTTGTGTGGTCAAGGCATAGCTTCCACCACCACAGTGGCCCTGCCTGCCTGTATTCCAGAGGAGGAACTGGTTATGTTGGATTTACTGAGAAACCATCCAGTCTGGAACTTTATAAGCTGGTGAAATAAAATGTTGATAAAGAAACATGCCCCTAAATCACCGCATAACCTTCAAAATCAATCTGGCATTCCCATGTTGGGTTATGAAAAGGTACTTATAAGGTGTTTTGATGTGATACAAACACAGCTCAACAGAAGCCCAAATCCAAGCATAAGGCTCATTGACTAATGACTGAATTTTCCGTTTTTTATGAAAACATCTCTTGGTGTTCAGGTTAGCTCAAATAGTGAAAATCACTGCCTCTCCTTCCTCCTGGCTTCAGATCTACTTCCATTTTGACATCCTTCTCTCATTTGCTTGGGCCCATTCTATATCTGGTTCACTCGGTTGTCCATAGGCAACCACACTGTGGGCATTAAAATTTCTCCCCACCCTGCTTTCAAATGCCTATGTGTATTGTGACTCAGCTGTGAAATAGGCAACAAGAACTTAGAATTTCCCCACTCTGGGTACTTTTCTCTTTCCTTGGTGCTCCCTTTCCCCATTGCACAAGATCTTTTAACTTGAAAGCCAACTCTTTCCTCCAAAAGAAAATTTTCAATTGTTTATATTTGATCTGAATTTCTAGTCTAATAATAACACATCATTGCCTTAAGTATATACAATTAGTTTTGTCGTACTTTGATATGGTTATGGTGCTATTGTATGATTACCAGCATGCTTGTGGCCAGATTCCACAGCTGGCTGGATATAGCACTATCATCCTTCTCAATTTAGAGCAATAAAAGGGCTCATTTCTACCCAGTAGTAACCTAGTGTTTGCCGTTACATATACTAATTGGTCGTGCGCCAAGCGTTGTGTGGGGTACTTTATATGTGCTGTTTACGACCACTTTGGAGTTTTTATTATCCCCACTTTAAGATAAGAGACGAAGCCTGTTCCTTCTTCTTAATGCTACCCTATTTCCTTCCTCCTCTTTTGAACATAGGCTTTTGGGGGTTAATTTTTAGGATAAGGGTTATTCCAAATAATAATTAGAGGAACAGTAACTGATATTTATTGAGCACTTACTATATACAAAGTATTGTGCCAAACATTCTACCATAATTATCTAATTTATGCTTTTTGCCAACCCTTTGGGGTGAGAATTACCTTAAAGCACAGAGAGATTAGATACTTTGTCCTAAATTATACTTCTGACAAGTGGTGGAGTGGGGTTTGAAACTGAAACCATCTGACTCTTGTTCCTCAACACTGGAGTTACCCTCATTTTCATGTGGTTACTTAATACAGTGATGAGCAAGTTCACTGAAACTTTAATAAGAATTAAGTAATAATGTAAGTTATAAAGCATATTATGAAAATCACTCCATGTTGGCTAATTGCATAATAGAACATTTGTGAACTGGGGAAGAAAAATTTTAAGTTTTTAAGTAATACCTAATAAAAACCGGAAAACATAGCACTCATAATTTTATCTGAGCTGAAAGTACACCAAGTACACACAAACATTCAGCAGCATCTTCTGGTCTGTTATATTCCCTTCCTGTTTGTCACTTCCCTCAAAAATGCTAACAAAACCCCTATAGCATCTCTTTAAAAAAATGGTTTACCCAGTAGATTTTTGAAATTCTTTATAAGAGCACTGGAGGCTAATTAATGGTTGCTTGCCTTATTTACTTTTATTCTCCCTGCCAGGCACACCTCTTGTGTTCATAAACCCAATTTTGTACAACCTCCATTCAGGAAATAGGATATCTTAAATTAAAAATGCCTTTCATTCTGTACATTTTATGCTAGTCTTTCCTTTCAATTTCTCTTTCTGCAAAGTTTCTTTTCTCTTCCTAAAAAGTTCCTTAAACTTGTTGCTCAATTCTTCTTTTCTACTTCTTGAATCCTTGTTCACTTCCTCAAAAATAAAATTAGAGCCATCCACCAAGGGTTCTTTCCTGGTCCTGTAATTCCATTGTAAGTCAGCAGCCTTTTTTGCATAAATTCCTGTATCCTGCCTGACTTCCTGGAAAAAGCTCTTTACTAAAAGAAAAAAAAATTCTTTCACATTTTAAACAACTTATTTTAAATAATAACTGACGTACACTATTACATTTACTTTCTTTCCTCTCTCTCTCCACATTCTAATTTTTCACATTGCTTCTCTAACACTTCTGTTTTTCAATCTTTTTGCGGCATTCTTTCTGCTCCTTTCATTGCTTCTGCCCATTTGTTTGAAAGACTGCCTAACCCACTTTTGTTTCTTATATTCTGTGTGATCCAAATTAAAGGAAGTATTGATTTTAAGACCAATCCCCTTCCCCTCTCTTTTCTCTTTCTTCTTCCCCCAATTAAAGGTTTGGCTCCTGTTGGCTTATGGAACTCTTGTTGTTTCCTGTAGAATGGTGGATTGTAGAATGGTGGTTATCAAATTGACTTGGGATATTTTCTCAAATAACTCTATCTGACCTCATTTCTTCTAGCCTTATTTTGATACTCCTGGAGATGAGTGATATAAATGATAGAGAGCAGACACAAGCTTTCTGACAAAGCTTCTCAGGTGATTTTCCTGCTGTAACAGGAGACTCAAGACTTGGAAAATTTTAGCTGACGGTAAAAAGTTATGTCTAGCAAGTAATGTGTATGTTAAGCTTTTGTTTCAGAAACTACAGATAAGGCCCATCCTGGCTCCTGGGAAAAGCAGTCTACCTCTTGGGGCACTGGCTAGAGATACCACCTGGGGATGTGTTGGAGGCATCTGGGTCTTTTTTGTGACCACCCTCCCTCTTGGGAACAGCTAACTGCTGAGAACACCAGAACGTGAGTGCTACACCTTCGCTCACCTAATCCTCCCTGAATTTTAAAGCCCTCACCGCACCTTGCTTGTCCTCCCCCACCCCCTTATAAAAGATCTGGCCAGGAAAGAGAAGGGAAGATGGTTTGTTAGGGTATGAACCCGCCATCTTCTCGGATCACCAGCCATCTGAATAAAGTGCCCATAAAAGATTCAATCGCTGTCTTTGCTTATTGGATTTGGTAGTGACAGGCAGCCCGAATGCTGGTGTCTTTTCCGGTTACATGACCTCTATTCCTGCTTCTGATATAGCTCCTCCACCCTAGAGGCTTCCACTTCCTGGGTCAGACATAGATGCTTTTGTTTAAAGCAGTATCCTGCCAGTTGATGAATGGGCCATCAGTTTAGTAAGTGGTGAATGCAGTGCTTCTGGTGCAACATGTGAATGGCACAAGGAAGGGATCAAAAGCTCCTCTTCCGTCTCTGCAGAGTAATTTACTTGCTGGATTTAAGGGTTAGGGGTTGAGCTAAAATTCATCTTATTATAATTAAGAGTAGTTCCACACTCTTAAATGGGACTTACTTAAATTTTGAGTCAAGCACTTTAAAAAAAATGTTATTCTGGGTTCATATTAGACCAAGCCTCTGGCTCATGTATAGAGTCTGCCTCAAATTCTCCAAAAACTGAAAGTTCAAATAAAAATACTGAAACAAGTACTGTTCAAGCAATGTGTAGATGTCTACTGGTTTGTCTGAGTTGGACTCAGAGCTTTGGATAGAAGTTAAAAAAGAAAAAGGCCGCAGATACTGTCCATCCCCAGTGAAATTCAAAGAACTGTCTGCATCTGATGAGGCATCAAATCAACTGCACCCTTAAGGTGCAGAACAAAAATAAAGAACAAGAAGTTTATTTTTGTGTTTGATAAGGAGGTGCAACAAATAGAAGTATGAAGAACATACATTTACTGATTTGTCTGATAATAACTCGGATTGTAAAATTGATTACTAATATTTAAATAAGATTTTGATTATAATTGAGATACTGCCTTACTTCGGAAAACATCCTAGATGAGATCAAACAGGAAACCACAAATCTCAGGCAAAAATTACATCTGTAGTTGCTAAAGTTATCAATGATATTCTATATTCTTGTGAATAGGATTTGTGCATGAAAGATGATAAAGACAAACACAACTATTAAGAAAGTGAGACAGTGATTTAGAATTTATATGGAAATTCAAAGCCCTGACTGGCATAGCTCAGTGGATTGAGCATGGGCTATGAACCAAAGTGTTGCAGGTTCAATTCCCAGTTAGGGTACATGCCTGGGTTGTAGGCCATGACCCCCAGCAACTGCACATTGATGTTTCTCTCTCTCTCTCTTTCTCCGTCCCTTCCCTCTCTAAAAATAAATAAATAAAATCTTAAAATAAAAAGAACCATTAAAAAAAAAGAAATTCAAGAAACTCAACTCAGCCAAAATAATATTGGAAAAGAAGTACAGAATTGAAGAACGCACACTTCCTAATTTAAAAACTTACCTCAAAGCTACAATAATCAAGAGAGTGTGGTAATAGTATAGGGATAGATGTTTAAATCAATGAATAGAATAATTGAGAGTCCAGAAATAAACCATGTGGTAGGCTAATTTGTGAAAATGATGCCCAGACCACTCAATAGAGAAAGAATAATATTTTCAACAAAATTATGCTGGGACATTTGGATAGTTATGTGCAAAAGACTGAAGTTGAACCCTTACCTCATAAGAATACATAAAGAACTTTTATAACTCAGTAATGAAAGAACAAATATGTCAATTAAAAATGGATGAAGAATATGAATAGATACTGCTGAAAGAAGATATACAAATGCCATTGTACATAAAATGATGACTGACATCATTACCCACCAAGAAAATGCACATAATCACAGGTGAGCCCTGGCCAGGTGCTCAGTTGCAGCGTTGTCCCTTACACTAAAATGTGGTGGGTTTGATTCCTGGTCAGAGCAGATACCTAGTTTGCAAGTTTGAATTTTGGCTAGAGGGCATACAAGAGGCAACCGATTGATGTCTCACTCTCTCTCTCTCATCCTTCCCCCCTCTCTAAAATCAGTAGACATATCCTCAGGTGAGGATTAAAAAAAAAACCCAACAATTGAACTAATACCTCACCCACCCACTAGGATGGTTAAAATTGAAATGACAGTAACAAGTACTGACAAGGATGGGGAGAAAGTGGAACTCTCAGACCCCGCTGGTGAGAACGTGAAAACGTGCAACCGCGTTAGAAAACAGTCTAGTAGTTCCTCAAAAGGTTAAATAAAGATTTTTATATGACCCAGCCTTTCCACTGTTAGATATACACTCAGAAGAGATGAAAATATATTAGGTCTGTCTGGAAAAAGTTCAGCCACTGCTAATATAATGAGAAAGGTTTGTGTGTCTTCAGTGTAACCTGGTAGCCAGGACAGTGGACTGGACTGCACATGTGTGAACCATAATGACTTCACTGTACTAGTCAGTGGGGATGGTAGATGTCACTAAGTGTGCATGGGTACTGTGTGGACTTCACATTCAAAATGATTGAGGGAGTAGAGCAATGAATCTGCATCAAATTTTGCATTAAGCTTGAACATTCCTCCACAGAATCTATTCGGATGATTTAGGGGGCCACAGCTATGGGCAGCTAGTGATTTGCAGCTTCATCATGACAATGTGCCCACTCATGCATCGTGTCTCATGCAGAATTTTTTGATGAAACATCAAATCACCCAAGTGACTGAGCCCCCTGAAGCTCAGATTTGGCACCCTGTGACTTCTGTCTTTTCCCCAAACTAAAATCACCTTTGAAAGGAAAGAGATTTCAGACCATTGATAAAATTCAGAAAAATACACTGGAGCAGTTGATGGCAATTGGAAGAACTGTATGAGGGCCCAAGGTGCCTACTTTGAAGCAGACTGAGATGTCATTGTCTTATGTACAATGTTTCTTGTATTTTGTATCTTCTTCAATAAAAAATGTCTCTATTTTTCATATTACATGGCTGGATATCTTCTGGACAGACTTTGTATGTCCAAACAAAAACTTGCACATGAATGTTCGTAGAAGCATTGCAAAAGTGAAAAGAACTCAAATGTTCATCAACTGATAAATGGTTAGATAAAATATAATAAATCTATATAACACAATATTATTTGACAATAAAAAAGTACTGATACATGCTGCAATATGAAAACATGCTAAGTGAATGAAGCCAGTCAAAATGGCCACACATTGTATGATATTATTTATATGAAATGTGCAAATAAGGAAAGGTGTAGAGATAGAGGGCTGTGAGATAGGGGAGGTAAAAGTGGAAGTAGATGCAAGTTGGTACCAGATTGTTTTTTTGCATGGTAATGAAAATGTTCTAAAATGATTGTGGTGATGATTGCAGAGTTCTATTTATATATTAAAAACCACTGAATTGTATACTTTAAATGGGTAAATTGTATCACATATGAATTATATCTTAATAAAGCTGTTATAAAAAAAGAAAAAAATTGCTACTCTGTTGGTATAGAATAAAGCCCTTAAAAACTAGTTCTGAAGACACTTTCCTGTGTAGAACATCAAGCAAGCAGTATTTCACTGCCTAGCAGGCTGATAGTGAAATACTAGTGGATATTATACTTCAGTGCTAGAGAAAGCTTTAAAAAAGGGTAAATTAAACAGAATATAATTGAAAACTACCTTTTTCTGATTTCACAAATCTTTCCTTCTTTTGCAGCACACCAAAAAATATGTATTATATGTTTTGCTGGTCTGACAAAAAATAGATATAATTTTGATTCAGCCACACCGGATGGTTATTGGTTGTGATATTTAAAAAATACATGTATCTTTTTTTTAAATTTGACAATCTAAGGGAAAAGAGGTCAGTGCCCCTGACTAAACATTCAGGTGTTGCATGTTTTAAAAACTCTTGCAGAACACCAATCACAAAATGTTTCTATTATCAGTGGCCATATTTTATTTTCAATTTTCTTACTTATGCTTTGGAATGTATAAGACTTCAGAAGAAAAGAGAGTGGACATGCTAATCCACCATGGTTAGGAGCAAAACAAAAAAGTGAACTCCTGTGTTAGACAGACCTATGTTCACATTCTGACTCAGCTCATTGTAGGACACCATGAAAATGTTGTTCAGCTAATTTAGGGCCACAGCTAAGGAACACTGCTGAAATCTCTTTTCTCATACACAGTCCTGGTATAAATGAGTTTTGTTTTTGATTAGTCTATATGCACTGACCCTTCTTTTTTAATTAATTTTTTTAGAGACAGAAAAGGGAGCAGGAAAGGGTAGAGAAAAGGAGAGCAGAGAGGAGAGGGAGGGAGGGAGGGAGGAGGAGGAGAGAGAGAGAGAGAAATTGATGTGTTGTTCCTGCTATTTATGCCTCCATCCATTAGTTGTTTCTTGTATGTGCTCTGACTGGAGATTGAACCATTGAACCTGCAACTTTGGTGTACTAAGATTATGCTATAACCAACTGAATTACCTGGCCAGAGCTCTACTGACCCTTCTTTTGATGCCAGTATCCAGAAATTTCTTTGGGGGAAATATCTTCCTCAATTCCTGTACTTTTGCTTTATTTGTATTTATTTCTGATTTTCCATATATGCACCTCTAGCCCAGCTGATCAGCACATTCCATGGTTTAGGGATGGGGACAAATCAAATTTAGCCCTTGGGATTAAGTTAAAGACCTTTATTTGAGTTGTTGTAGTGGAGTTCTCTTTGCTGCTGCTTCTGCTGAATTGAATCTGACAGGGCAAATATCTGAAGATGCTCAATCATTTTGTTTATATGAAGCCTGAGCATGCGGCTGACATGGTGATAGACGGGAGAGATGCAGAAAGTCTGACCCTTAGGGAACATCATGTATGGCACTTGATAAAAATGACCATGTCAGTCCTGGACTTTTCAGTTCAATTATATACACTTAAACATTTGCTTTTAAGCTTAAACAAATATAAATTGGTTTTTTAATTACCTGTACCTAATGAATCCTAAAGGTAACATTACCTACTATTCTAGTTACTATGACTGTGTAATAAATGATCCCTAAATTTCATGTTTTAAAATGAGATACTGTCATGGTTTAAAAGAGGAAAATATTTATTTTGCCACAGTCTGGGCAGGAATTGGAGGGGTAGCTTATTTCTGCTGTGTTCAGTGTTAGCTGTGGTAGTTGGAAGACTACAGGCTGGAATCATCTGGAGGCCAGCTTAGCCACATGTCTGGCACCTGTGCTGAGAAGACTCAAACAGATGAGACTGATGAATGTGGGCTTCTTTCTCTCTCTCACCTCTCTAATCTTTCCATGTGATCTCCCCAGCATATCTACTTCAGGAGAGCAGAAATACTTACATGTCAGCTGAGGGCTCACAAGGCACAATTTTTAAGGGAGAGAGTACTGGGGAGAAGTTCCATCGTTGTTTGTGTCCAAGCCTCCGAACTCAGTCACATCCACTATACTCTCAGTCCCACTGAAATTCAAGAGAAGCAAATGTAGACCTCCACATCTTCATGGAGGAGTCAATAACACACCATAAAAACTTACTGGTGTGGTTGTCATGAAAATACAATTAGCCAAAGTTTGTGGGGTAGTTTTAAAGGTTAAATAAGAAAAATTTTCAAAAGACTCTATGGCAAAAACATAATATAGAGCTAAAGACCTGACAACGTGGCGGGCAGCAGGGTATGGAAGCTAGAAGGAGACCTTGGGACAGTGGTAAGGATGACTTTTTTCTTTTTATGTGGTCCTCATTACAAAGAAAAAGGCAGAACCCATGTCAATATGTCTAGTGTTCTCTGGGAAAATAAATATGGACTAGTATTTTAAATTTTAAACCATCCTCCCATCCAAATTCAGCATTTTCAAAATAGCCCTCCTGTTATTATAAAATGTATACATCAAGTCTGGTCAGAAACTTGTTCCCTATTCATTCTTTTTTCCAATTATTTATTAATGATTTTATATTTTATTAGGTATCTTGTGTGTCCAATGTACAAAATATAAGAGTAAACAAGGAAAGTTGCCCCTCCCGCCACTATTCTTGGGACATCATTCAGTTTCCCCACAGGCCACACCAGCATCATTAGTTTTTCATCTACCCTTTCTTAATTTTTTTGTGTAAGAATGAATAATTAAATCTCAATTAATTTTGATTTTACTAAGAATGGGACTATAACTAACATATTGTGTGTGGGGATGGGTGGAGGGTGGTTGGAACTTTTATGATTTTCAGCTTTGATCTCCCACCTTCAGACTTGTAACATTGGCCCTGAGCATCCAGTGGTTCATTTCACTGTCTATTGCTCTATCCCAAAGAGCATAGCTAGCAATGTAACAAAGACTTTTCATGAAGCCACAACAGAGCAAATATTACTGTACCAGGCAGGACCTCTCCCAGGTATTTTCCATCCCTCTCTCAGATACTACCAATCTTCAGAGTTACTATGCCAACAGGTTTCTCCGGCAAGATATCAAGAAAAGAAAATTTTAGCTTGTCCTTCACTCAAGCTAGTAGCATTAAGTCTGTACTGTTAACTTCTCTTTGTAATCAGAACAAAAAGTTGCTTTGTAAAAAGCACCCTACAAAAGAATGATTCACAGCCTCTAAACCTTTTCTTAAAGAGAGTTTTTTCTTTCCTTTCTCTGCACACTTGTCCTCACCAGAGTTGGAGGAAAGTTTTTAGTGGGTTTGAGGGCAGATTGGATTTAGAGAAGGATTTTACCACTGGATTATTGACCAATTCCATTATTTTGTGTGCCCCAAACTTACCCACTTCCTTTTCTGTGTATTGCCTCCTCCTTCTAGGAACTATCCCTTCTTCCTGCTTATCCACATGATTAATTTGGGAGCAGCACATTAGTTCAAATGTAGTTTCGACCTTAGCTATAATTTATTGTTCGTAGGGTAGACACCAAATCCAATCTGGGTCAATAGAGCTCCTTCTCAGAGAATTTAGACTTGGGTCTGGGACAGTTCAGTCTCTTTCCATATAGCTGGACCTACAAGGAACATTCAGGATCTTTGGGTTACTTTTGCTGTTATGGGCCTGGAAGAAGTGGAGGCAGTTGGTCTAAAGAGAGGAAAACAAGAAAGAAGCAGAGACAAGATGGAAAGCTATTGACAGGATTCCCATCCCTTGCTCTAGCTTGTGCTTCCCTTGCTTTCCAGGAGCCACCTCAATATTCTTTCAGTGTAAGCTATTGCGGGTTGATTTTCTGTTACTTGAAACCAGAGTCTAATAAATACAGAGGGATATGGCAGCAATAGTCAGGCCTGTGCCCCAACTGGTGAGGCTTTGAGATCTAGCACCAATCCCTGTAGCATTTTATCCTTTCTGCTAGTTAGAAGTTTGTACTCTTAAAAACTTAACCTCTACATCTTGTTTGTAAGTGAAATACTCATCTGAAATGATTTTCTTACTTGAATGTTGACTTGCAGCAGACTATCATTGACAACACAACCACCTATGTCAATATTGTTTGGGGTTTTTATAATTTGTGTTTGTTTTCTCTAAGTATTTTCTCTTCTCCTAGTCAAGCAAACTTTCATCAGTATTAAGGAAAAACCTCAGTTTCCTGACTCTTGTGTGTGCAAAAACCTCAGGCCATACAAGAGTGATGCTAACTGCTTCTGGAGAAATTCATCAAAGCTAAGTAGGAACTCCCCACCTAAGGAATCCAGGAGTAGAAGAAATTTATTTATTAGGTAGAGATCCTGGGAGATGGAAAAACCCCAGGGAAAAAATGTGGAAATGGCATGTCTGTACAGATAGATTGTCACAGACAGCTTTGCTGAGATCTGCATCTTCAGAGAGGTAAGGAAGCAGCAGAAAGATATCCATCCCCACGTACATCATGAAGTCCAACAAAAAAGGGCTGGGCTGAAAGCAGCTGTGAGGGTAGCAATGGGTTTTTCAGCCCAGACCTGGGAGAACTGTATCCAAGACCATAACTATAGATGTTTTAGTGGACACGTGTGAACACAGATGACCGGAGGACAAGATGCCACCAGCTCCACCACGCTACTTGTGCCATAGGTCCATTAGAGTTTCCTGGAATGTAAGACAAATCTTGGGAAATGGAGACTCTAAACTGCTAAGAGTTAGTTTCCACCACCCTAGCAAAATGTAAGCCAGGAAGAGAAATTAAGTGGAATGATAGAAAAATAAAGCTATATTTGGTGCTCACTTTAATATCTGGACTGAGATTCATACATGTATACCTGTTATTACATTATACTTTACTTTATATTTAGGACAAACAGTATATTCCCAAACATATCTATATTCAGTTAAAATCTTTAATGATACTCTAAGAAACTGTTTTTTTTTTCTGTTTAGAATAACTTTTCAGCACTTTTATTGTGTCAAGTATTGTGCTGCAGACTTTAAATTATTATATTCAATATTTATATTCTTAAAGGAAGGAAATTCTTTTTTAAAGTCAATTCATACTATGCAGTATATTTTATTTTTAAAAGTATTTTATTGTTTATGCTATTAAAATTGTCCCAATTTTTTGCCCTTTGCTCCCTTCTACTCAGCCCATCCCCTCCCTTCCCCATAGTCAATTCTCTCACTGTTCATTGTCCATGTCCATGGGTCATGCCTGTATGTTCCTTGATTAATCCCTTTACCTTCTTTTAACCAGTCCTCATCTCTCCCTTCCCCTTTTACAGCTGCCAGTCTGTTCAATGTTCCCATGCCTCTGATTCTATTTTGCTTGTTAGTTTATTTTGTTCATTAGATTCCACTTCATATGGTATTTGTCTTTCACTGACCTGCTAATTTCACTTAGCATAATAGTCTCCAGTTTTATCCATGTTGTTGCAAAAGGTAAGAATTCCAGGAAGAAAATTCTTATTATCAGTATTTTATAGATAAGAAAAGTGAGTCATTGAGGATATAAAAAATTTGCCAATTTAGGCATTATAAAGGATTCCATTCTATTTGTGGTGATTGCTTCTTTCAAGGGATTATTTAGATGGAATGGTATCTATGGCAGAATAAAAGTTCTCTAGGAAATTCAAAGTAACTACACAGTGTATGAAGCCAAGATCATCATTAAGTACCTTTTATAAATTGTTCATTAGGATGAAAAGTCATTCATTTGAGGGCCATTTTGAACCAGAAACTGTGTCAGGAACTTGAGTTAACAATGTCAATCTCTCCTTTAATCAAACCTGGCCATTGTGGAGTTTGTTAGGACACAATCTAGATTTACTATATCAAGCACACTAGCTATTAAGTCAGAAAACTACAGCTTTAAGGAATTGAAAGTATTACCAAAAATCAGTTCAGCAAGTTATTGCCTCAGACCAGCATAGCACCACTATCCTTCTTCTATTTGGGGCACAATGAAGTCCCTTGGTGATCAAGGGGAGCAATGAGGACTAATTATCTTGTCTTTTAATATAATACTTTTCCACATTACCATACTGTCCCTCATTTCTTCCAGAAGAGAATTATTTATTTAATGAAAAACTCAAGAATGTTCATATTACATGAGAAGACAAAAAACAGAGAATGGAGGTGTATACTATTCCATACAGATATTTGGTTAAATCACAACATAATATCAATAATAGCATGTGTTAATTAGGGTGCTCCAGAGAAACAGAACCAGTAAAAATATATCTATGTTTATGCCTATGTCTATGTCTATATCTAATCTATATCTGTACCTAATCTATCTCTATCATCTATCTTTATCTTTATCACCATCTATTGAAAAATTATTTTTTAAAAAATTTGGCTCATGTGATTATGAGAACTTGCAAGTCTAAAATCCATAGGGCTGGTTGGCAGTATGGAAATTCAGGTAGTAGTTGAGGCAATGTTGAGGTCAAAATGCAAAGGGCAGGTTGGACACTCAAGTAGGGTTTCTATGCTGCAGTCTTGAGGCCAAATCCCTTCTTCTAGAAACCTCAAAATTTGCTCTTAAGGCTTTCAACTGTTTAGATGAGTCATACCCACATTATAGGAGGGTATTCTGCTGTACTCAAAGTCTACTAGTTTAAATATTAATCACATCTAAAAAATACCTTCACAGAAACATCTTGACTGGTGGTGACCAGGCCAATTATAATCGTTGACTTACACAGCTAGAAAATCTCTAGTTCAGAGTTCCACCAAAGACAGAATTGGAATTTTAAGTAAGCATGCCACCCAAATAGTTTCCATGGCCAACATTTTATTTTTTGTTTGAACAATGTGAAAGTAATTTATTTATTATAGAAAGCTTTTCTTATTATAAAAATTTTAATTGTATTTTTTTCTATTACTGTTTGTCCCTCTTATACCCTCTCCCCCTATAATCACCACACTGTTGTCCATGTCCATGAGTCTGTTTTCCTTTTTGATCAATCTCTCCACCCCTTAACTAATATCCCCCCTCAGAGCTATTGGCCTGCTCTCTGCCTATAAATGTCTCTATTTTGCTTGTTAGTTCAATTTGTTCATTATATTCCACATATGAGTCAAATCATATGGTATTTATTTTTCTCTGACTTACTTATTTCACTTAGCATAATATTCTCCAGATCCATCCATGCTGTTGCAAAGGGTACCTTTTCTTCCTTTTCACAACCAAGTAGAATTCTACTGTGTAAATGTCCCTTTGTTGTCTTATCCACTCATCTACTGATGGACACTTGGGCTGCTTCCATATCTTGGCAATTGTAAATAATGCTGCAATGCACATAGGGGTGCTTATGTTCTTTCGAATTAGTGTTTCAGGTTTCTTTGGGTAAATTTCCAGAAATAGAATTTCTGAGTTGTAAGACAGTTCCATTTTTAATTTTTTGAGGTATCTCTATACTGCTTTCCACAGTGGCTGCACCAATCTGAATTCCCACCAGCAGTGCAAAAGGGTCCCCCTTTCTCTGTATCCTTACCAGCACTTGTTGTTCATTGATTTATCAATGATAGCCATTCTGAATGGTATGAGGCAATATCTCACTGTGGTTTTAATTTGCATTTCTCTGATGAGTAGTGATGTTGAGCATATTTTCAAATGTCTATTGGCCATCTGTATGTCCTCTTTGGATAAACGTCTATTCGGGTCCTATGTCCATTTTTTAATTGGGTTGTTCATTTTTTTGGTGTTGAGTTTTATGCATTTTTTATAAATTTTGGATATTAAGCTCTTATCAGACATATTGGTGAATATGCCCTCCCAGTCTTTCTTACATTCAATATAGTGAGAATGCCCCAGGGAGGGCCTATAGTTTGTAGTGATCTTTGGTTTATATAATCATATAACCTTTCTTGTGGGGGTGTGTGAAAGTCATCTCTTTGAACCAGTGTTTCTTGATGCAGATACACTGATCAAAACCAATTTCTTTTTATGCAGCTGAGGAAACTAAAGCACAGAGAGGTGATGGGGCCCTGGGTTGCAGAGAGCTGGTATTAGAGACCCAAGTTTGTTGACTCCAATGTTCTGTCAAATGCAAATATAAAAAGCTGATAGTAAGTGATGAGGATTGGGGCCATTCCTAAGGAGGTGTTTAACCTGGATCAGGCAACTGCAATTGATTCTGTACTTTGCTAGCTTTTCTGTATAGCTGTAAGTTCGACTTGAATAATAAGTAGATGATAGATGGTTACATGGTAAAAGTGGCAGCCCAGCTGGCTTTGTTATGATGATGATTGTGTATGTAGATTATCTTTTCTCCTTGAGATCAGTTTCTCTAGTGACAGCTCAGTTTCCAGCACAGGATAGTGGGAAAAGGGTTGAGTGAATTAATTTTGGAGTTTGAGGAGAATGCCTCCACTTGTCATACTTTGAACATGAAGATGGTAGGAATTCCTATCTAGTTAAAAAATGATATGAAGGCCATGAATCAATGTGGCACTTCACTCAAAAAGGAAGCTACCAAAGTTAAAATTAACAGAATATCTCCAAAGCTTTTTCCAAGAGAGTAAATTTTTTTCTGATATTGATTCGTTTTTTTTTCTTAGTTGTTGACTTGGGCAGGTATTTAAAACCTGTAGTTTCAAATGTATTATATTCTCTTTCAGGAATAGATTTCACCCAATGTATGAACTTCTTAGATTCATTTTAATCTTTACATTAAAGTTTCCTGGGAACTGTTTGGTGATCCCATGTCAGGTAACAGCATATAAACTTGTTCATATTTTCTTCAGTGATAGAAGAAAGTAAGAACTATTTTCATCAACTATTAGGTGCCAGTATTTAATTTATCATATCATGTGACCTAATGCTCTCAAAAAACTGTGGGTAGGACTGAGACGTATACTAAAAACATAAAATTAACCCATAGAATCAGATTATTGATACAGTCTGAAAATGTTTTGTGGTAGTTCTTCAGGAACTAACCTTGAAAATTAGGCAATAATCACTTATGTCTCCCCTTTTCGTCTTTATAATTATTACGAACCCATAACTTGCCACCCCATCATCTCAATTTTCCTTAAATTTTTCTCTTAGGGTTCAGAGGATCTATATATTTCATATCCATGTTATACAGCAGTTCTTGGTATAAATCTCACTCTTGTGCTCTATCTAAGGTACTCATTGTTTCTGAGAAATACAACACAATAGATGCTATAGGCATATGCACTTTCTTTAAACCTGGTGCCTTAGATAGGATTTTCTCATAGCAGAGCCTGCAGCAGGAATTCTTGCACAAGTGATTAGCTGAGAGGGGGATCTTTCATGAATGCTGTAAGGGACTGAGGGGAGGAGGATAGCACTGAGAAGGGGCTAAGTAAGATGTGGTTTCAGCTGAAGTATAGCCACAATCTGATCCCATGGGGAGCTCTTGAGCAAGAACAGTATCACAGCATTGAGGCTAGGGAGGCTTTTGTGTTTCTGTAACTGTCAGTTAGTGGCTGGAAGTTGCCTTGGGGAAAGTGTAACCTCTCAGTCATTTCTGGCTACCACAGCAATTCTCTGGAGAAGGATACAGCAGCTAAAAAATGGTGTATTGGTCCAGTAAAGGAAATCTGAGTAAGTTACTAAGAACACCTATTATTCCTAGGCCAACTTATTCTCCTGATTCCCTATTTTCCTTCTTATTCTGCTAACCATAGCTTAATGACCTAGAAAGAACAATAATGACATCATGTATTGTTCTCCTTTGACTTAAAAAAAAAAAAGATCCAGCTCTTGACATTCAGCTCTCTCCTATACCCTGCTATGTAACTCAAACATCAACTACAGTTCCTAATGCTGAATTAAAAAATTTACCCTCACATCTTCAAGTTTTGTAACCCTTTTATCTTCTCTAGTTTTTTCAACTCCTTATTCCATGACAAATGTTTCTACTCAACAACCACCCAGTGTTGGTCCTGGGAGGGCACTGTATAAGTTATTTGTTACTGTGTAATAAGTTACTCTAAAATTTAGTGGTTTAAAACAACAATAAACATTATTTTCTTATAGTTTCAGTGGGCTTGGCTGGGTTTTTTTGACTTAAGATTTTGTTTTGTATTTTTTTTCGCTGAGTTTTATTCAGGTGTTAGCTGGGGCTACAATCATTTGAAAGCTTGACTGGGAATGGAGTATTGCTTCAAAGGGGGTCCAGTTATATGGCTGGCAAGTTGGCGCTGGCTATTGGTGGGAGACGTCCATTACTCCCCATGTGGTCTCTTGTAAATGAGCAGAGGTCCAGCTGCCTGCCACTTCAAAAGCCAATACTCAAGAGACCAGTGCTGGTGTAAAAAAAGTGTTTTATTTTCATGTGCCAACAACCCGAGAAGATAGAGGACTCTTGTCTCACAGCCTAATCTCATTGTATCCAGAGGTTTTTATAAGAATGGAAAGAGGAACAGAACAAAAAAGATCAAAAGAGGGGGTTAAAAATTCTCTATGTGAAGATGAACACAGTCCATTCTGATACGCCAAGTGATAGTCTGGTGGGCATTACCCTGGTTTAGTCATCTTAGTTTCATGTCATCCTGGGTTTACATCATCCTCACTCCACTGTTGAAGTTCAGCCAGTCTTCTGGAGCTGGGATGCCTGAAAGTCGGGGTCTATATTTTTTGAAGTTAACTCCTAGGATTTTTATATAAATATGCTGTTTATCTACAGGCTACATATTAGTCAGAATCAGCATTTACAGAAAAAAACATGAAAAGAATGGTAGGGTGGGTTAAATATCTGCTGTTACATTCTTAATAGGGCTGCTTGAGCATCTTTACTGCATGGCAGCTAACTTCCCAGAAAGAGTGATCCAAGAGGACAAAGCAACAGGAATAATGACTTTTACGACCTACCCTTGGAATTTGCACATACTTATCTTTATCAGTTGACCACACAGTCCAGCTCTGATTCAATATGGGGGAAGACTACACAGGATATGAGTAGGAAGAAGCAAGAATTTATGAGGATCATCCTGGAGGCTGGCACCACAAGGCAGTATGTTCTTATAATCCTTCTCAATATTTACCTGCCTTCCCACTCTGCCCATTGATGAAAATATGATATTATAGGTGTGTCTCCACCTATAATTTCTTCTTTTTGTATCCTTTATATTTCTCAAGACTTTTACTTGAACTGAGACATGTAGGATGTGAAACTAGTAGGCAGTTATATAGGCATAAGCAGAGCAGGAATGATGGGCCAGGTGCAGAGGGTCACCAAGACAAAGAGCCCTGGGTGCCTGGCAATGGGCAAAACTGTCAGCTCTTGCATGACCACTCCCTTTAAACATTAACCTCTGGAAGATGATATCTGGACTTCAGCTGTATTTCAGGTACAGGCCCAGAAATGCAGCCAAAACAGGCAGAGCGATGCCATGGCTGACATCAGGACAAGCTACAATGATGAATGACCCTTCCCCTGGCACTGACCAATTAGTGGAGACCTTGACCCTGAGGAGACACACAAGGAGAACTTATGAATAATCTTTTAAGATCCACCCCTGAGACCTCAGATAAAGGCCTCAGGATGGAGGACCCAGGGCAGCTTTCTCTAAGGAGCATACTGTGCCTTTCCCCACCCCATTCTTTCCTCAGGATTCTCCCTCTCTCTCTCCCTCTCTCCTTCCCTCTCTTTCTTCTCTCCAGAGCATGCCTGAAACTATCTTTCCTCTTTTGTCTATGAAAGTGCATCTCTCTTTCTCCCTTAAACTCCACTGGCCCTTCTTTTGCTATAACTTGTTTCCTGAGCCCATTTCTTCCACAGCTCACTTATTCTACTTCTGTGGCTTTCTAAATAAACTTTCCCTTATAATTTAAATCTTGGCTCTGAATTCTTCTCTCAGCCAAAACTCAGGAATTGAAGTTGCTAAACTAAAGTTAACACCTGGTGCTATTTTCCTGCCACTAACACAACCAAAATAATATTTAATGAATTTTAGCAGTTTCTAAGCTTTCAGAGCAGTCTGCTAACTTTGTGGAAGCTGGTGGAAGATTATCTCTAATCTTCATGATTATATAATCTTCAGTTATGCCTACTGCAGCCTTCATCTTCTGTTGGACAGTCTTGACTTATAAAGTATATCTGTCTTTCTATAGTTACCCTTTTGTTCTCTCCCTGGGTGTTCATCCACCCATTTTAGTGCCATGTCTACTCAGACACAAAGATTAAAAAGTGAAATCTCCTTCCCCCAAGATGGCAACCCTGAGGCATTATTGTATTCAAGCTTGAGTTGAAATTGCATAATTAGGCAGCTTGGCAGGAGAAAGCTAGAATGAGATACCAGAAGGGCTTGCCTGATCTTTAAAGAGACGAAGGTTTTTGACCAAAAACTATATTCTGTGATGCCAGATATCAGGGAGAGTGATTTTTGCTTTCACAGTGCCTGGATTTCATAGAGTTTTTAAAATTCTGGCTGTACAGCAGCACCACAGAAAGGTTATGTAACTTAGGCTCTGCTTATCTATATGGGGTTTGGAACATTCACAAGAATTTGGCTAAGCCTGACCACTGTGCCATCTTATTTACTTCTTACTTTTCTGATGCTTTTCATCTGTTCTAAGATAGAAAAACTCTCTTGCACTAACATAGGCAATACTCCTAACCCTACCAGTTATCTTACAAAGTATATGCCATTGGGCCACTAAAGGAAAAGGAAGGAAGAGTCTAACTCTTTCTATGGTTCTAAACAAATATAAATAGAGATAGAAAATATTTCAGGTTTTGCAGGCCATATATGATCTTTGTCACATATTCTTTGATTTTGTTTGTTTATAACTCTTTGTAAATAATAATCTTAGCTTTGAGGGTGTACAAACACTGCTTTGGTGGGATTTGGCTCATGGACTGTAGTTTGTCAACCCCTACAGTGTCAAACAACTTACAAATGTAGCAATGGCTCCAACAAAATTGAAAAAAAAAACTTAAATTCACAGTCATTTGAGAAATTGCTGATTCCTTTAAGCAGTAATTAGAATCTCAAAATAAACAGTAAATGTCTTGCTAGAAACAGTGAAAAGAATCAGAAGATGTGTTATTTAGTAGCAGATCTTATTACTTCAAAGAGAAAAAAACTACACAGTTGGTAAGAGCCTAATAATGTAACCATGTACAATTATTGCAAATAAAATGTTGGGACAAAATGCAATGCAAGAAATTGGGAAGGATCCACATACTCAAATAATGTGAAGAGTTGAAGTTTTTTGACACATTACATGATCTTGAAGAAGTCTTATGAAATAAACTCAAAGACCACAACAACTTTTTAATTTAAATTGATGAGTCAGTAGATTTCACCAATAAATATCATGCTGCAGCTTTGGTAAGATCTTCAAGTAATTGTGAAATTCAAGCACACAAAGAATTGCCCACAACAAGCAAAGGCCAAGGTAGAATTAATGTTTGGCCTTCACATCTGTAAGCAAACTGTCTGTCATGAGAGAAGTGTGTTGACTTCTGTATCAATGATCCTGGTCAATGGTTGGTTCTATGAGAGCTTTTGCATCTTGTGAAAGGAAAAATTTAGTCACGTTGTCACAACACACTGCCTTCTTCACAAAGTGCTGTTGTCAGACTTTTTAGGATGAAGTGATAGAAAGTTTTGGATGATGCTATAATATGACTAATTTGATATACAAAGACTAATTAACTTGAGAATATTTTAAAATGGTGTGAAAACCTGGACAAACACCATATAAATATCCAGCTATAAACAGAAATTTGGTGGTTTACCACAGGAAGAATTTTTAAGAGGGATTCTAAGCTGAAAAGTGAAATTAAAAAGTGCTTTCAGTCCTGGCTGGCATAGTTCAGTGGATTGAGCACGGTCTGTGAACCAAAGCATCACAGGTTCAATTCCCAGTCAGGGCACATGCCTGGGTTGCAGGCCATGGCCTTCAGCAACCACACATTGATGTTTCTCTCTCTCTCTCTCTCTTTCTCCCTCCCTTCCCTCTCTCTAAAAAAAAAAGAAGTGCTTTGAAAATAATATTGGCCAACTAAGTGCTTTGAAGATAAATGAAGACTACAAAAAGTACCTCTTTTAATAGAAACAGTTCATCATGTGAACTAGTTGAACACATTTCTGCAAGGCCCTGGAGAAAGTTTGACTTCAAGTGATAACATTCTTGAAATTAAAAGATAAGTGAAAGGGATTTCTGATTTAGGTAGTGATTGAATAAGATCATCCTGAAAATCGTCCCTGCAGTAAACAACTTTTCTGCTTCCCTGCAAAAAAACTTGGACACAAAGGAAAAAGCAAAGATCTAGACACTGAGCAAAACAGAAGCAGACATATACTGGTGAGGAATAAAAACTTTGAGGAGGGATCTGTATTAAGTAAGCCCTGGTACCTGTGGCTTTTAGACTGGGTGCATGGCCAGTACATGGTGGGGCAGGTGTCAGAAAATCCAGTGTTCCTGGTAGGGAAATCCACAGCTGATGGAGAGAGTTGGAGAATACCAGAAGAGAAAGAGAGAAGAGAGGACATTTCCAAATTCTGTCTATCAGTTTCTCTGGCTGATTACTGAACCACACTTCATGAAACAGATTCAAGGTATGTTAGCTGAAGAAAGATGATCTGAACTGAGATTAGAACTGTCAATCAAGAAACAGAGTTGTGTAAGCAAAAGAAAATCACTTGTTAGAGAAAAACAATATCCCTGGCTGGTGTGGCTCAGTTGGTTGGAGAATCATTCTGTGATAGAAATGTTGCAAATTTGATTCCCTGTCAGGGCACATGCCTGGATTGTGGGTTTAGTCCCTGGTCTGGGAACATATGATCCTCATTCCAGGATTGTATGGGTGATGGACTGTCCATGCTTATCTCTCACATTGATGTTTCTCTCTCTCCCTTTCTCTCTGGAAGCAATGAAAAAATGTCCTTAAGTGAGGACAAAAAGAAAACTAATAGAGTAAGCGAACCTAAAAATCAATAGTAATTATCCAGTATAAAGAATATGAAGAAAAAAATTGGAAAAAAGAACAGAACCTTTTACATAAATAGCATGTTCCAACATATGTGTAATTGGAGTCTCAGAAGAGAAGAGAAAATACGCTTAAAAAAATGACAAAAATATTTCCCCAACTTTGATGTAAAACTCTAGAAATTTATAAAGTATGTCCAAAAGACATCAAGTAGAAAAAGCATAAACAATCCCACATCAAGGCACATCATAGCCAAACTGTTGAAAACCAAAGAGAAAGAGCAAATCTTCAAAGAATCCAGAAAAAACCCTCATTATATATAAGGGAACCATAATTTAATTAATGGCTGAGTTTTCACCAGAAATGATGGTGGCTGGATACTCAATGGACAAAAACTTAGAGCTTTCTCATTAAGATCAGGAACAAGACAAGGATGCCCACTTTCACCACTCTTATTCAACATAGTACTGGAAGTCCTAACCACATCAATCAGACAAGAAAAAGAAATAAAAGTCATCCAAATTGGAAAGCAGGAAGTAAAACTGTCATTGTTTGCAGATGACGTGACAGTATACATAGAAAATCCTATAGACTCCACCAAAAAACTATTTGACCTAATAAATGAATTTGGCAAAACAGTGGAATACAAAGTCAATACTCAGAAATCAAAGGCATTTTTGTACACCAACAATGAAATATCAGAAACAGAAGTCAGGAAAAATTCCATTTGATATAGCAACAAGAAAAATAAAGTACATAGGAATAAACCTAACCAAGGAGGTAAAATACCTGTGCTCAGAAAACTATACAACACTGAAGAAAAAAATTAAGGAAAACGCAACAAAGGAAGCCTGTACCATGCTCACGGATTAGAAGAATTAACATCATCAAACTGGCCATACTACCCAAAGCAATTTATAGATTCACCACAATCCTTATTAAAGTACCAATGATATATTTCACAGATATAGGACAAACATTTCAGAAATTTATATAGAACCATAAATGACTCTGAATGGACACAGCAATTTTGAGGAAGAAGAACAAAGCAGGTGGGATCACAATACCTGATATCAAAATGTATTGCAAGGCGACTGTAATCAAAACAGCCTGGTGCTGGCATACAAATAGGCACATAGACCAATAGAATGGAACAGAGAGCTCAGAAATAAACCTAAGTCTCTATGGTCAATTAATATTTGACAAAGAGGGAAGAAGCATAAAATGGAGTAAAAATAGCCTCTTCAAAAAAAGGTGTTGGGAGATCTGGACAAATGCATGCAAAAAAAAAAAAAAAAAAGAAAGAAACTTGATCACAGACTTACACCATACACAAAAAATAACTTCAAGGTGGATAAAAGACTTACATATAAGTCGTGATACCATAAAAGTCCTAGAGGAAAACATTAGTAGGAAAATCTCAGCCATTTCACACAGCAACATCTTCACTGATATGTCCCTTAGAGCAAGGGACATAAAGGAAAGAATAAACAAATGGGACCTCATCAAATTAAAAAGCTTCTGCACAGCTAAAGAAAACAACATTAAAATGAAAAGAGAACCAACTATATGGGAAAACATATTTGCCAATGATACCTTGTACAAAGGTTTGATATCCAAAATACATAAAGAACTCACAAGACTCCACTCCAGAAAGACAAGCAACCCAATTAAAAAGTGGGCAAAGGATTTGAACAGACACTTCTCCAGGGAGGACATACAGAGGGCCCAGAGACATATGAAAAGATGCTCAACATCACTAGGCATCAGAGGCACAAATTAAAACCACAATGAGATACCCCCTCGCACCATGCAGAAAGGCCATCATAAACAAATCAACAAACAAGTGTTGGAGAGGATGTGGAGAAAAGGGAACCCTAGTGCAGTGTTGGTGGAAATGCAGACTTGTGCAACCACTATGGAAAACAGTATGGAATTTTCTCAGAAAAGTAAAAATGGAACTGCCTTTTGACCCAGCAATTCCACTGCTGGGATTATATCCTAAGAACCCCGAAACACCAATCCAAAAGAATTTATGCACCCCAATGTTCATAGCAGCACAATTTACAATAGCCAAGTGTTCAGCCAATTGCTGGAAGCAACCCAAGTGTCCATCAGTAAATGAGTGGATCCACAAACTATGGTACATTTATACAATGTAATTCTATGCAGGAGAAGGAAAGAAGGAACTCCTACCCTTTACTACAACATGGATGGAACTGGAGAGCATTATGTTAAGTGAAATAAGCCAGGCGGTGAAGGACAAATACCATATGATCTCATCTTTAACTGGAACATAATCAACAAAATAAAAAAGTGAACAAAATATAACCAAAGACATTGAAATTAAGAACAATCTAACAATAGCTAGAGGGGAGCAGGGAGGGGACAGTGTGGAGAGGGGATTTTCAGGAACTACTATAAAAGACACATGGAGAAAACCAAAGGGGGGTGGTGGAAGCAAGGAAGGGAGATGGGTTTCAGTGGGGTAGGGTGGAGTGGTAGGGAGAAAATGCAGACAACTGTAACTGAACAACAATAAAGTAGTTTAAAAAAATAATGGAGGCTGGGAGAAAGTTAAAAAAAATTCTTTAAAATGCTGAAAGGAAAAAAAGTCATCAATGCAGATTCAATGTCCAGAAAAGTACCCTTCAAGAATTAAGGTAAAATAAAGATATTTTCAGATGAAATAAAACCAAAAGTATCATCACCAGCAGATCTAAAGTACAGAAAATGCTAAAGGAAGTTGCTTAGGCTGAAGGTAAATAATTCTAGATGGATATTTGTGTCTCTATGAAAGAATGAATAACATAAAAATCATAAATGGAAAAGAATATTTTCCTTTCCCTTTCCCTCTTAATTTCTTTATATAAATCACATAACTACTTAAAGAAAAATTATGATGGTGTCATGTGATTTGTAACAAATGTAGATGTATTATATGTAATAATTATAACAAATAATGGGGCCATATAGAACAAACATCTTCATGGTTTCTGTATTTTATTTTAGTGATACAATATTGAATATAAGTGAACTATGAGAAATTAAGAATGTATATTGCAATCCTAGAGCAATTACTAAAACAATACAAATAAGTGTAGCCATTTCTTGTAAGATAAAGTAACAGGGACAGGATATATACCCCCTTTCTGAAACAACTAAAAAACTAGAAAACTATATGAACATCAAGACAGTGGATATCAAGAAATGATAAAAAGTGATCTCTAAGAGATGAGAAACAAATAAAACAAACCTCACAATTATCCCAGCTGACTGGAGAGAGTTTTAGGTGATGATGTAGGGAAGAAAAAACAGGAAGAACCTAGCTGCTCCCAGAGTTGAGGGCTCAAAGCTAGGTGAGTGGGGAGACAAAGGAAGCAAAGGACACCAGAGAGGAGAAAGAGAGTGGGGGGTAGGGGGAGAGAGAGAGAGAAAGTCTGGAGATTAGCAAAGGGTACCCTTGAGTCTTCCTTCAACTGCATATTAGTCAGTAAGTGCATATGTCTGAGGCTTGCAAAGGTGAAGAAAAAACTATCCAAATAATTTCAGGGAAAAATATGTGAAGTTAACACAGAGCTTGGAAAAGTTCCTGTTCCTAAAAGCCACAGTGGAAAATATCATTATTTCTAAGAAATTAGGTAAGATGTTTGCCTTACTACTCAGGAACAAATTAGTCCTAGACTAAACACTTCTTTGGTTCCACCCAAGAAAGCTTAAAAACAACCCCCAAAAGATCAAACTATTGCCAAGTAACTGTACTGCATCTAAGGACAGAGACCAAGAATATTTATAGGAATACAGATTTAAAAAGTTAAAATTAACAATACCTGAAATACAATAAAACATTAGCAGCTGTATTAAATTTTTTGCTGCATAACCACAAGCTTTCTGGCTCAAGATAACACCCATTTATCATTTCACCCTTTATCAGTTATGTAGGTCAGAAGTCAGGAAAGGCTCCATTGGCTTCTCTGCTCAGGGTCTTACAAGTTGTAACCAAGGTGTGGGCCAGGGCTACGGTCTCATCGAAGGCCCACTTTCAAGTTTGTTTGACTGTTTGCTGAGTTCATTTCCTTGCAGCTGTAGAACTCATGGAGATTGTGTCTTCTTCGAGGCCATCAAAAACATGTTTTTCCAATATCCTTTGTTTTATTGTTTTATTTTATTTTAATTGTTGTTGCAGTACAATTTTCTATCTTTTACTCCCATCCCAACCCACGGACCCAGCCCTCCCTTTCTCCTTCACATTTCCACCCGCCCCTAGTTTTTATCTGTGTCCTTTATACTTGTTCCTGTAAACCCTTCCCCCTTTCCCCTGAAATTCCTCTGAAATTCCCTCTCCTCTCCTCTTGGAACAGCCTGTTCTCTATTTCAGTGTTTTTGGTTATATTTTGCTTGTTTCTTTGTTTTGTTGTTTAGGTTCCTGGTAAAGGTGGGTCATATGGTATTTGTCTTTCACTGCTTGGCTTATTTCGTTTAGCATAATGCTTTCCAGTTGCATCCATGCTCTTGCACAGGGTAGGAGCCCCTTCTTTCTTTCTGCTGCATAGAATTCCATTGTGTAAATGTACCATAGTTTTTAGATCCACTCATTTACTGATGGGCACTTAGGTTGCTTCCAACCCTTGGCTATTGTAAATTGTGCTGCTATGAACATTGGTATGCATAAGTTCTTTTGGATTGGTGTTTCAGAGTTCTTAGGATATAATCCTAGCAGTGGAATTGCTGGGTCAAAAGGCAGTTTCATTTTTACTTTTCTGAGAAAATTCCATACTGTTTTCCATAGTGGTTGTACCTGTCTGCAATTCTACCAACAGTGCACTAGAGTTCTCTTTTCTCCACGCCCTCTCCAACACTTGTTTGTTGCTTTGTTTATGATGGCCATTCTGACAGGTGTGAAGTGGTATCTCATTATGGTTTTAATTTGCATCTCTCTGATAGCTAGCAATATTGAGCATCTTTTCATGTGTCTCTGGGCCCTCTGTATGTCCTCTTTGGAGAAGTGTCTGTTTAAGTCCTTTGCCCATTTTTTAATTGGGTTGCTTGTCTTTCTGGAGTGGAGTCATGTGAGTTCTTTATATATTTTGGATATCAAACCCTTGTGCAAGGTATCATTGGCAAATATGTTTTCTCATATAGTTGGTTCTTTTTTCATTTTAATGTTGTTTTCTTTAGCTGTGCAGAAGCTTTTTAATTTGATGAGGTCCCATTTGTTTATTCTTTCCTTTATGTCCCTTGCTCTAGGGGACATATCAGTGAAAACATTTCTGCATGGAATATCTGAGATTTTCCTCCCTATGTTCTCCTCCAGTACTTTAATGATGACATCGCTTATATTTAAGTCTTTTATCCACCTTGAAGTTATTTTTTGTGTATGGTGTAAGTTGGTGATCAGGTCTCATTTTTTTGCACGTAGCTCTCCAGTTCTCCCAACACCATTTGTTGAAGAGACTGTTTTCACTCCATTTTATGTTGCTGCCCCCTTTGTCAAATATTAATTGACCATAGAGACTTGGGCTTATTTCTGGGCTCTCTGTTCTGTTCCATCGGTTCACGTGTTTGCTCTTTTGCCAGCACCAGACTGTTTTGATTACAGTGGCCTTGTAACACATTTTGATATCAGATATTGTGATTCCTCCTATTTTTCTCTTCTTTCTCAAACTTGCTGCAGCTATTCAGGGTCGTTTATGGTTCCATATAAATTTTTGAAATGTTTGTTCTATGTCTGTGAAGTATGCCATTGGTACTTTAATAAGAATTGCATTGAATCCATACATTGCTTTGGGTAATATGGACATTTTGATGATATTAATTCTTCTGATCCATGAACATGGTATATGCTTCCTTTATTCGGGTCTTCCTTAATTTCTTTTTTCAGTGTTTTATAGTTTTCAGAGCACAGGTATTTTACCTCCTTGGTTAGGTTTATTTCTAGGTATTTTATTTTTCTTGTTGCTCTATCAAATGGAATTTTTTTGCTGATATCTGTTTCTGATATTTCATTGTTGATGTACAAAAATGCCTTTGAATTCTGAGTATTGACTTTGTATTCCACTGTTTTACCAAATTCATTTATTAGGTTGAGCAAATTTTTTGTGGAGTCTATAGGGCTTTCTATGTACACTATCATGTCATCTGCAAACAATGACAGTTTGTTTCCTCCTTTCCTATTTGGATGTCTTTTATTTCCTTTTCTTGTCTGATTGCTGTGGCTAGGACTCCCAGTACTATGTTGAATAGGAGTTCACCACTTCTATTTAATATAGTATTGGAAGTCCTAACCACAGCAATCAGACAAGAAAGAAAAATAAAACACATCTGAATTGGAGAGGAGAAAGTAATATTGTCACTATTTGCAGATTATATGATAGTGTACACAGAAAACCCTATAAACTCTACCCAAAACCTACTAGACCTAATAAGTGAATTTACCAAAACAATAGGATTCAAAATCAATATTCAGAAATCAAAGGCATTTTTATACACTAACAATGAAAGATCAGAATTAGAAATCAAGAAACAAATCCCTTTTATATAGGAACAAGAAAAATAAAGTACCTAGGAACAAAACTTACCAAGGAGGTGAAAGACCTATACTCAGAAAACTACACAACACTGACAAAAGAAATTAAGGAAGACCCGAATAAAGGAAGCATATACCATGTTCATGGATTAGAAGAATCAACATCATCAAAATGTCCATACTATCCAAAGCAATTTATAGATTTAATGCAATTCTTATTAAAGTACCAATGGCATACTTCACAGATATAGAACAAACATCTCAAAAATTTATATGGAACCATAAACGACCCTGAATAGCTGCAGCAAGTTTGAGAAAAAGAGCAAAGTAGGAGGAATCACAATACCTGATATTAAAATGTGTTACAAAGCCACTGTAATCAGAACAGACTGGTGCTGGCATAAGAACAGGAACACAGACCAATGGAGCAGAACAGAGAGCCCAGAAATAAGCCCAAGTCTCTATGGTCAATTAATATTTGACACAGGGAGCAGCAACATAAAATGGAGTAAAAATAGCCTCTTCAACAAATGGTGTTGGGAAAACTGGACAGCTACATGCAAAAAAATGAAACTTGATCACCAACTTACACCATGCACAAAAATAAATTCAAGGTGGGTAAAAGATTTAAGTATAAGTTGTGATACCATTAAAGTCCTAGAGGAGAACATAGGCAGGAAAACCTCAGATATTCCACGCAGAAATGTTTTCACTGATATGTCCCTTAGAACAAGGGACATAAAGGAAAGAATAAAGAAATGGGACCTCATCAAAATAAAAAGCTTCTACACGGCTAAAGATAACAGCATTAAAATCAAAAGAGAACCAACTATATGGGAAAACATATTTGCCAATGATACCTTGCACAAGGGTTTGATCTCCAAAGTACATAAAGAACTCACATGACTCCACTCCAGGAAGACAAACAACCTAATTAAAAAATGGGAAAGGAGTTGAACAGACACCTCTCTATGGAGGACATACAGAGGGTCCAGAGACATATGAAAAGATGCTCAACATCACTAGGCATCAGAGGCACAAATTAAAACCACAATGAGATACCACTTCACTTTGGTGAGAATGGCCATCATAAAGAAATCAACAAACAAGAAATGTTGGAGAGTATGTGGAAAAAAGGAAACTTTAGTGAACTGTTGGTGGGAATGTAGACTGGTGAAGCCACTGTGGATAACAGTATGAAATTTTCTCAAAAATGAAAAATGGAACTGCCTTTTGACCCATCAGTTCCACCACTGGGATTATACCTGAAGGATCCTAAAACACCAATACAAAAGAACCTATGCACTCCAATGTTTATAGCAGTACAATTTACAATAAGCAAGTGTTGGAAGCAACCTAAGTGCCCATCAGTAAATGAGTGGATCCAAAAACTATGGTACATTTACACAATGCAGCACTACATAGGAGAAGGAAAGAAAGTGCTCCTACCCTTTGAGACAGCGTGGATGGATCTAGATAGCATTATGCTATGTGAAACAAGCCAAGTGGTGAAAAAGAAATATCATGCAATCTCACCTATAAGTGGAATCTAATCAACAAAACAAACAAGTAAGCAAAATACAACCAGAGACATTGATATAAAGAACAATCTGGCAGTAATCAGAGAGGAGGAGGGAGAGGGATAGTAGGGGATAATGGGGAGGCATCAAGGAACATGTATGAAGGACACATGGACAAAGCCAAAGGGGGTGCATTAGAGTGTGGGAGGGAGAGTGAGTGGGTGGGGAGGGCGGGCATGGTGGGCTGAAAATGGAGACATTTGTATTTGAACAACAATAAAAAAAGTAAGAAAAATACCAAGAAGCAAGGCTGGATCCCAGGTCCCTAATCCTAGGGTAGGTAGTATGGTATAGCAGTTTAGAGACTCTGAATACAGTCTTCTTGGGTTCAACTCTTAGCTGACCACTTTCCAGCTGTACAGTTTTAGGTGTGTGAGAACAACTCCATGTTTCATTCAGTCTCCTCATCTTAAAATGGGGGTAGTAATAATGTCTGTCTCAAAAACTGCCTGTCATGTGGAATGAAGATTTGTATGCAAAGAACTTAGAACAGTACCTGATGCTATTAAGTGCTCAATAAATGTTAGTTACTAATGCTTACTCATTAATCCAGTATGTTTAGCGGGGGGTGTTCTCTACATTCCATGAAAAGGTTGATTAAAACAGCAATAACAATGGTCTTTAGATTCTACTGGTTATATTGTGCACCAGGGAGAAAAGTAAACTAGCCTGAGGAGTGCCACTTATAGCCACTCACACATGTCAAACAGAGCAGCTTCTTAATTGAACACAGTATTTCAGAGCATGTTGATCAGAAACCAAGAAATGATTTCTACAGATATGACTGAGACCATGTCTTCTGCATATTCTGATTTCACTTTCAGAAACTAGTAAATCACAAGTCACTTATACCAGGGAAATGGCACAGCATTATGAAACCTCTACTCTAGTATGAAGAAGTCAAACAGGTTTTTCACATAACGAGAGCTTTGGCATCTCACCCAGGGCTTACTTAGCTCCTTGCCAGTTCCTCCATTCCCTAGACAAAGGTAATGAGTTCTTTGGACAGCTGAGCCTGATCCAAGCTTAGGGCATGGGGCAATGTACAGGTCAGGGCAGTGGAAAGCTGCTTCTACTATGGCTTAGAGAAACTCTAGAATACGTGAGGTTAAATACAAGTGAGAGGCAAATACTTAAGAGACCCCTGGCAATCCCAGCTCCATCCGTGCATGTTTGGGGGAGTTCTGGGCCTAGACTTACCTGGATCCAATAGAACCTTCAGAACTCACAAATCTCCAGGAGTTTCCTGAAGGATCTTCAATTCTATATCAGATAATAAAGGTTGGAACTAACCCCAAGAGCCTTCCCCAGTGCTCACAATCAAGAGAAGCTGCATGTAGCACCTTTACTCACATGGAACAGCTTGCATAACAGATCTAAATATTCTACAAGAAGTAAGAACACAGGGCTGAGGGAGATAAAGATCAGTTTTCAATCTGGAAAATAAATATCTTTTACTGCCAGATTAATTAAAAAAAAACTGGAAATTTACCAAAGCTTTCAGCACAAGCATTCTATTCATTTTTTATTTTAAACTGCTGGGATAATCATAGAACACTCACGTGGCACATGAGGTCTGAGTAGAAAATGCTAATCAGTTCTATAAAATATGAGATCTCTCTACTTGCTATGTTCTCTTACTCAGACAAATTGGCTTTGAGCCTGGTGGGCCTCACTTCTAGTGTATGATAAAATTTGGAGTGTTTTTATGTTAGGAAAATTAATTTATCAGGAATACTATTTTTGATATTGAATTGAAAAAGGGAGACCAAATTTAAGCCACATATCAAGAGGACAAACACTCCATTTTAGGTTTGTTCTTGCAAATTTAGTAAAAGGAATCTTGTTAAACAGGTTGGTATTTCTACTTTTGTAATGAGGATTGCTGCTACTTATTATCAGGTATTGTTCCTGGCATTTCTCAAGCTTTATCTCTAATTCTTATGGTAAACCTGCAAGGTAAATATAATTGCTCCATTGTAGAAATGAGGAAACTCAGGTTGAGTGGTTACTTTGCTGCTAAGGGGCAGGCTTGCTACTCTAAAGCACCTTTTTTCACTGTACCACAATGTCTCCCCCAAAAGAAATGAAATTGTCTTGGAGTGGGGTGTCTTCTGGTTTAGGTTATTCAGAGCAGACCTAAATCTTCACTAGAAACTTGAAGATGGAATCATACTTCTTTTAAGGGTCAAGAGTTTGTGCTTTTCTTTGTTTTTCCTTCTTGCTTCAGTGCAATCAATCAGAGCAGGTCGGCATGGAAGTACCTGCAATTTGTGAGCAGATCTTGAGCAAATGGTGTTGAGAGCAATACCCAATCTATCCTCACCTTGTCCTGAAGGCCGTTTGAAAGGAGCCCCATGAGAGTGTGCTCCTCTTCAGGGTAGTTCCTGTAACTACTCAGTTTATCTCTCTCACCTTGTGCAAAAAGAGCCAACTCATCTACTAACCCCTTCCCACCTGTCTGGTTTATCTTTGTATCTCTCATGCAACACTTACTAGAGGCCTGCTGTTAGCACCCTATTGATCCAACAAGTGGATGTGAAGCAAGATGCTACATGCCACAAGGAGGTGAAGACATCAAATTATTCACACTTCCCTGCTCTCACAAAGCTGATATACTACTGGGATGATATGGAACCACCAGAAAAAAAAATCCAGCTAGTATTTGAATTGGGGCTGTAAGTTATTTGTATGGTAAAGACCACAAGTGCAGCAGGGAGCACTGTGGGCTAGAATCCTCAAGGGAACTTCTACAAAAGGAGAAAGTTGAAGGATTGATAGGACTGGGGTAGGTGGGGAGGCATGGTGGGTGACAGAAGCAAACATGGGGAGGAGTGGGTAGGGGAGAGGAAAATCATGTTGGGTGGAAGAAAAAGTATTTCTCTCATACTGCTGCTGCTTTCTTTCTCCCAGCATTCATTGCATCCATTCAAGGTGGACCTCTACATAAGTTTTGTTGTATTCTCTTGTTACTACACAGATCACCCAATGGTGACAAGGTGTGGGGTGGGCAAAGCAGGCCATAGTTTTCATTGGGGCTCAGTCACTTCCTGAGCCTGTGCTCCTGGGATGCAACCTTTACAAGTGCTTCTTCCCCCTTAGGTGAGACAGAAGGGCTAGAATGGGTGGGCCCTGGGATTTTCTCCTCCTCTAGGTCACTTAGGCTTTAGTAAAACCCCTGTTGATTACATTCTGAAATATAGTTTCCCCCGAGGGCAGGCCTGATTAAGAACAGAATGCTCCGGTATATTTCAGAATGGCTACTTCACTGCAAACCAGAAGCCAGAGGAACTTAATTTTCCTGTCTTGTCTTCTCTGTGAGAACCTGTTAGTGTACAAAAGTGTGGGGCACCTCCTTAAGACAGACTTCCCCCTGGAGTTTTTATCACTTCAACTCAGTGTCCACACTGAGCCTCCAGCAATGCATCCAGTGCAATTTATGTTTCCGTGCTTGGCACTGGTTCCTGCAGAGGTCTCTGCTCTGATAATCTGTCCTTCTTTGTATCTAAATGCCTGTGAATCTTTTTTCTGAATTGGGTGGCAGAAATTTGCCCTTTGATCTCAATTCCCTGATGGATTGAAGAAGAGTTTTTGATTTTCAGTTTCTTCAGCTTTTTGTTGTATCTGTGAGTACCGAGTGATGACTTCCAATCTCCTTGCATACATTTCTAAAGCAGCATTTTCTCAAAGTGTGTTTTGCAAAGCATGAAAGTGGAAGAGTTTTACAGAATATTAGTAGTGCTCAACAACAGAAGGGTCTCAATGTTCAAGCAGCTGTGAGAAATACTGGTTTCTTTACAGCAGGCTTTTTCAGTGCCTTTATTTATCTTATTTTATTTCTTATTGTTATTCTGTGACATTTGTCCCAATTCTAATCCCCACACTGTTTGTTGTCCATGCCCATGGGTCATTCATACATGTTCTGTAGTTGGTGCCTTTATTCTACTCATATTCATTTGACTCTATTTTATGAGACTATAGATTATATTGTTTCTTGAGTTGATGTGACCATGAAATTCTTTTGGGGAAGAGTGTTTCATAAGACCGTATATCTCAGACCTTAAGAAATGCTGCCTGATAGTCTTTCTAAACACATTTCTAGGCACAGAAATATCATCCATCCCACAGATATTTATTAAGTATCTGATATGTGCAAGGCAGTATAATAGCTCTGGTGGATGGATATGAAATGATTGGGACATGGTGCCTTTTTGCACTGAGAGTTTGGTATGGAAGGTCAGAAAGAAATGCACAGGAACAACTAATTCTAGAGATTTCAAAAAAATAAAAAAGAAAGAAAGGCTTCCCAACATTTTAGTTATTTACAAAAGATAAATCAAATTAAATCTAGAAAGCCAAACTGAAAACTTTTTTTGTTTTTAAGTTGAGGAGCCAAGTTGGCTTCAAAAGTGAAAAAAGCTTATGGATCAGGTTTTTGGGCAGGTCTCCACAAAGCTGCTCATGACCTGACACCCTGTTCACTGGCCTGTGCCCATTGTAACGTCTCCATATTATGTTTTCTGGGATCCCTGTGAACAGAATCTGTGGGCAGGGAACTAAGGAGTGGGTGGACTCACTTCAAATGCTTGTTCTGAGCAGGTGTTAGGGCTTTGTGAAGGAGTGAATGGTGAGTTTTGCTGTGCTGTCAACTGATCAGACTCTTGTAAGACTTTTGGATACAACTTTTTCCAGCTAGAAGGCTCATCTTCCACAGCATCACTCTAACTTCTAGTTACTGACAATTCAAGAAAAGGCAGAACTGCTTTTGCACTAGACACGAGCATCAAGAAGGAAAAGAAAATTGGTAATGAGTAATCAGCATGTCAATTATTGTGATGAGAAATGGTCTTTTATTTACACAGATAGTTCAGTGCAACCTGAGAGGGTTGAGAAGATGCTGACACCCTCACTCAGATGCAGCTGTGCCTGAAATCCATCTCAGTCAGGCTTTCTTTGGCTTAATTAGTTTCTCTCTGGAAATCATTTTTTAAAAGGCAAATACCTAAGGAGAGGAGATATGACTTTATATTATATCCTTTGCATGGCTGTGTTATCAAATGACAAACTTCTTGGGGTAAAAGGACCCAAAGGCAAATCATTTCATATGTTGTTCTTCAGTTTCCTTGTTTCTAAAATGACAAGGGGTGAATTAAGAAATTTCTAAGTTTTGTTACTAATTTATGACTCATTACCACTCCCAGAATTGAGGCAGCATAAAGGCACTGGTAACTCAGGAAAGCCTCACAGGCATGAAATCCAGTTAGTGGGTTGTAATGAGCAACTATTTTCTATAATAAAAGAGAATAGACAATGCCAGACTACATTGAATGCAAAAAGGTAAGTATTGTTTTGTGAATACTATATATAGTACCTATATATTAACTATATATGTAATAATATAGCATATATTATTCATTGGGGCTTTCCTAGGAGAGAGGGAGGGAGAGAGAGAGAGACAGACAGACAGACAGAGAGAAAGGAATTGAGAGGCTAGTCAGTCCAAAATCTGCAGGGCAGGGGACCAGGTTGAAGATCCAGGGAACAGTTAATGTTGCAGCTCAAGTCCAAAATTGCCTAGAAGCAGAATTCCCTTTTTCAGAGGACCTCAGTCTGTTTTCTCTTAAGGCTTTCCACTTACTGAATGAGCCCCAACCACTTTATAGAGTATAACCTGCTAATGTCACCAAAAAATACCTTCACATCAACATCTAGTCTGATCTCTGACCAAATATCTGGCTAGTGTAGCCTAGATAAGCTGATGCAGAAAATTAACCATCACTCATATGTATGTGTGTATACTGGGTAGTGGAATAGCATATATTTCTTATACAGGAATTCCTTGGAGGTAATCGCAGTTCAGTTCCAGATTACCACAATAAAGCAAGTATTGCATGCAATAAAGCATGTTAATCTTTTTGCTGGTGGAGGGTCTTGCCTTCAGTTTATACAAAAATGCAACATCTGTCAAGAGCAATAAAACAAAGTGCAATAAAATGAGGTGTGCCTATAGTGGGTATTGGCCAAGAAGGTCAAGAGCTTCTGTGAGTCCACACAACCATTCTTGACACAGCTTCTAGGACAGTACTGTCCCTACCATAAGAAAAGTTACCATAGCCCCAAGTGTCAAGGTGTCCTTACCACATCCTGGCTCTTGTCTAACTAAGGGGGCCCTAGACATTATTAACAGCTTGCTACCCAATATCCTTAGACCTCCATGTTGCTCATTTTGCTCCAGGCATCCTGGCTCGTTTCTTTTATGGCTTCTCATGGGTTCCCACCTCAGGAACTTTGCACTTATTCTTCCCTCTATCTGGAGGCTTCTTCCCCCAGATCGTCACAGTGGCCATTTCCTTCTCACCTCTCTGCTCCCTACCCAACACTGTTAACTCCTGAGAGGCCTTCCTTAATTTTCTCATTTGAACAATCCCTGCCCTTGTATACTCCATACATTTCCCAGTAACTCTGTCCTATTACAGTTTTATTTTCTCCATTGCACTTATTATCTGCACAATTTTTTTTCTTTATTTTTTTGTCATTCTCCCCAATACAAAGGTATGCTCCAAGTATTTCCTGCTCTCCTTTTCTTCTCAATGCCTAGAATAGTGCTGCACATAAAGTCTCCATAAAGGGTTATGGAATGACTAATGAAAGGGTTAGGAGTTGTTAAAGAGTAGATTTTGCTCATGATTTGGCTATTCATCACCTAAACTTCCTTTCTATTTTAGGAGCACCCACTTTATGGATCTTGATGGGAGAAAGCAGCTGATGTTTTACTCACTCCCCCAGGCTCCCTTTGCAATGTGGCATGGACATGTTTCCCAGGCCCAGCCAATGAGATGCACCCTCCCTGGAACTAGCATTAAGAAACAAACACAGCAGATGACCCATATGGTGGTAAGTGGCAGCAGCTGCAGTGGCTACTTCCAGGTTGGGGTAGCAATAGCAGTGACATGGGCAGCAGCCACACAAGCTGTGGCATCCAGTGAACAGAGGCATTGATTGGTGTAAGATTTCCCTGGATTGGTTTTGTGGTATGATTTGGCTTTATTCTGATTGTACGAAACTTCTCACACTCCTGCCCTCCTGAGTCCAGGTCTCTAGTCTCCCAGTGATTTTGTGAGCTTTCAGATACCCTTTTCATAAAGTCCTGTCTGCTTGACTCAGAGTGGTTTCTGGTGCTGAAAACCCTCTTGTATCTTCCCTTCTCTTATCTTCCTCATTTTGTGTCTTATCACTCCTTGCCTTGATTTTTCATGTCCTTCTCCCAACTAGATTTTATGCTCACTGGGACTCCTTGTTCTAAAAAGAATGAAAGCCTCTGGGACATTGTTTTGCTACATATTATACTACCAGCAAGGGTGTGAAGGGCTGAAGACTGTTGTGTGGATTATATCAATCTCCAGTATCAGTTGGGACTTAACTGAGGGACCACTATTTTTAACACCTCAAAGTGTATTTAGGGCTCTTCATAAGTGCAACATGTGTGGTTTGAGCTCAAAGAACCCCTATAAAGTAAAAGAAGGAAGAAAAGTCACATAATTTTTTTAAAGGAAGGTGACAGATTGTACTTGTTAAAGATGACCACAACAATATCTTCTATATGATCTTCTACATTGTTGTTTTGCCAAATTCCATCAAGACTTGTACTCTCTCTCTCCATTTCCTTGAATCTGGATGAGCCTTGTGAGTACTTAGACGAACAGGATAAAGCATAAGTGATGCTGTGCCAGTTCTGGGCATAGGATTCAAATGGCCTGATAGCTTCTGCTTCATGTCTCTTGGAATCTAGCCACCACTTGAGAAATAGGACACATTGAAACCATAATGCTGTGAGAAGCCAATGCTATGTGGAAAGGCTGTAGTAAATGAGGTACTGTGTGGAGAGAGAGAGGCCAAGGTGCCAGACTCATGAGTGAGGAAGCCACATTGAAGGCAAATCCCTCAGCCCTATGTGCCCCAGGTGATGCCGTGTGGACCACAGACCAAGTACCTGCTGAGCTCTTCCTGTCTTCCTGATCTAAACAACTGTGAGTGAGATAAATTGTGTTCTCAGTCACTGGAATTGGGGATGGTTTGTTATGTAGCAATCAATAGCTAGAACAAAGGGCAAGGACCCATAACCGTGTAATGTTTTGAAGCATCTGTTTGTGGCCATGCAGAGTGCATTCTATAAGGGCAGAGAGTCTTCAGTGGGAACCCCAGAGCAGATGCTTCTGTCTTCTGGACATACTCAGCACCCTTAGAAAAGCCAGCCTTCAAATAAGAGAAAACTTAAATCTGTTCAAGATTGAAAAGGATCTTTTAGTCAGATGCTAGTGATTTGTACAATCATCAGGAGAGGTCTGGCATGGTGAAAGAAGACCAAGAATCATTATTAAAACTAATAAAAGCCCTTCGTCATCTGGATAGGCACAATTAATGCTCATCAGCTCTTCGCTCCCTACACCTAATGAATCAATTCTTGGAATCCTTCTGCTTCCAGGCACTGGAGGAATTAAGGAGGTTTCTTCCCCTGACTCTTTCATTCCCCTACAAAATTGCATTTACCTAAAACCTTGGAGAAAATCAGATTGCAATCAAACATCATTACAACAAGCACACACTCTGATGCATTTTATTCAAAATGCTACAGCATTTTATGTAAAACCCTCAAGGAAACACAATTTAAATAATCTCTTGTGTACTTATGCATTGCTTATATTTCTTCAGGAAACACATCTATAGCTTGCAGTAAAATAAAAAAAGGATTGCTGTTCTATTTTGTCTCATCTATGGCATTCTTTGTATTGGGTTTGGTAGCAGCTTGCAGTCGAAATCTGAGTGTTTCTGAGTTAATCTGTAAACAGATAATTCCACAAGGTTAACCTGGAAGTTAATAACTCCAGATTGCTTTGTGGTATGTGTACAGGTACTATTGGAGCTTCCTTCTGGAAACCTCTAGGTAGAGCAGTGTCAACTAATGGTCATTGGTACCAATCCAGTGCCAAGGGGAATCTCCAATCTGGGCTGCAGTGAAGAAAGAAACTTTATTCAGTGCAAACAGGTAAATTGTGATACAGCATAGCTGTAGAACAGCTCAATTATAAAGAAGCACAGCTGTGGAACCACATAGCTGTGGGGTGGCCTGGGGGTGAGGTGGCTCTGGCATGAGGCTCCTCTCCAAGTAGATAGCTCTGCTCTGCTCTGCCCGTCCTGCTCTGCACTGGCCAGCGAAGTACAGTCCTTATTCTTAGGGGAATGGGAAAGTACAGTCCCTGAGCCAGAGAGGAACTGAGTTACATAGACAGAAGTCCCCGCATGAGTCCTTGATTTTTTTCATCATTATACAAATGTGGACTCTGAATCCTTGCAGTTTGATTGGTCCAAAAGACACTATCCTGATTAGTCAAAATAAAGATGTTCTGATTGGTTAGTGAAGGTGCTGATGGGAATACAACTGCACAGTTGTACTTGGATGGAAAAAGTTTCAATCCTGTTGGTTGAAACATAATTCCAGGCACTCCTTTAGAAGGGCTGGCTCAGATGGCAGAACAGTACAGGCAAGGTAGTTTAGTGTGAGAGACAAGCAGTTCAGTGCAGACTTCTCCCTCAAATGCGATTTATGTGAGAGGCTCCTGTTTTAAAACAACTGCTAGGTTTTGCATTTTAAGTTTGAGCCCAGTTAGCCACCAGGAGCCTTTCTTGGTAGGTCTTTCTTAGGGTTCACAGTAGGTTCTGTCTTTTGCCTACCCAGGAGTCATCCCCCACCTTACTTTGATTTTTAAAAAGCAACAAGTGACCAACTCCTTTAGGGGTATACCAAGCAGTTCTTTAGCCCAAGGAAGTGACTCTTAAGTAAACAAATAAAATTCCATTCTCTTTGTCAGTGTTTAGTTCATAAATGGGCATGTTACACTATTTGGGCCCATGAGGGTCAGAAGTCTGATGTAAGACTTCAGGGACGTGTCTCCTATCTTTTCAATAAGCATACAAGGAAGGAATATTCTCCATTCTGGCTTCTGCCATTTGAGTACTAGGTGAAGCATGATGCCTGGAGCCACAACCTTGTCCCCATGAGAGAAGCCAGCCCAGAGAAAAAGTCAATGTGCTGACCAGAGTGAAGAGAGAAAAGGACCTGTGTCCTTAATTGTATTGTGAGATTCTAAGCAAAACTACCTTGGAACTGTCCTAACTCTGGGTTTCTTGCTATGTGAAAGAATATTTTTTCCCCACTTTTAGTTGAATTTTCTGTTACTTGCAATGGATAACATCCTGATACAGTAATTAAGATTATGGAATAACAGATGATTACTCTTGTACTAAAGGAAAAAAACACCTTTATCCCTGGGGAGACAAAAATATTGCATGCTTTGTATAGTAAGGATACGGGAACACATGTTGCATTATCTGTTGCTTTTGGGGGTCCATGTTTGTTAGAAGAGAAAGCAAAAGCCCTTAGGAGCACTTGAATTGAGCTAAGTTATGAAGAGCTCAAAATAAAAAGTCAAGAACAAAAAGTCACTGATATGCAGTGTTTCTCCAAGGCTTCATTAGTCCACAGGGAAAATGCAGAGTGTCTGAAAGATCTGACAGCCTAGAGTGAGGTTGTCACAGCACTGTGAAGAAGATGCATGTGTATTCCTAGGCAAGGATGGAATAAAATGGGGAAAGTAGGGTTTTAATTATTGCATCACCTAGTCATGATGTCTTAGAGTAAATGCATATTTACTGTAATTCATCTATGAGATAAGTAACAGAAATTCTTTGCAAAACATTTCTGGATAGCAGAGGGAGCTGTCCAGCTCCAGCTGGCTATCCCCAGAGAGTTGTCCCAAGATGTGGGTCTCTTGGACATGCACCAACAACCTGGCTTGTGTTTGGACACATGCTGCCATTGGTTTCTTTGACAACAATAAAAATTATGAAAACACTCTTGACACTTGGAACTGCTCATATTTTAATTCATATGTTGCAGTATCAATGGGTAGCCTGTATGCTCGGAACTAAATCCTAATGTATTTATTAGGATGAAGAAAACATACATTTTCTGATCTGACAGATAACAGCAATTCTTCAACAAGCAGCAAAAAGGCTAAAATGAAAGAGTAACCACTTCTCATAACCCTACCTCCTTGCCTCCACAAGGTCAATTTGGGTTTAATGGAGGATTTTTTTTTAAGTTGATTTCTCTCAGAAGTTTCCAAAAGAGATAAAAGAAGCCCCTGTTGTCCTAGAGCCTGGTGTTCTCCCATTGAACATAAACAGTTTTATAGAATACCAACATAAGATGAGATTACTCCATAATTTTAACGAATCAAGATGGAAAAGAGTCCATTTTGTAATCATGTCTGAACACAAATACAACTTGAAAAATGTTCAAGTCACAGTACACCAAGTGTACACCTCTCCTGGCTAGTAGTGACTGCTTCTTTAGCCTCCCTATAGTGTGCCCTCCCTCTAGATAAGATTTACTGAGATATTGTTTTAGTTTCCTAAGGCTACCATAACAAATGACCTTAACTGGGTGATTTAAAACAACAGACATTTACTGTTCCACCGTTCTGGAGTCTGGAAGTCTGAAATCAAGGTGTGCAGGGTTGGTTGCCTCTGGAAGCTATGAGTAAAAATCTGCCCCATGCCTACCTTGTAGCTTCTGGTGGCTGCTGTTAATTCTTGGCATCCCTTGCCTTTTAGATGCATCACTATAACATGTATCTCTGTCTTCAAATTGCCTTCTCTCTTGTGTTTCTCCTCTTTGTCTCTATGTCTTCTCTTCTTGGAAGGATTCTTGTTATTAGATTTAGAGCCCACCTGGTTAATCCAGGATAATCACATCTCTACAACCTTTGTTTAATTCTTTGTGCAAAGACTTCTTTTCCAAATAAGGTCACATACATAGGTACTAGGGTTTAGCATTTGGACATATCTTTTGGGGTAGGACAATTTTACCCACTCCAGATCTCTAGCCACAGAATTATTCCATCTTTCTGACAGCATCCAATCCAGAACAAGTGTCACTTTCTTAAACCCTCTCCAAATTACCTAAACATAAACTCAAATCTTATCACAATCTTTTCTAAAATTCTTACTGAGATGACCCCTAGTTCATCTTGTTGTATGTTCTCCTTCACCACAATGGGTAATGAACCCAACTTGTACAACTATAGGAGTATTACTAGTGGTCTTTCACTGGCAGGCACTGATACTTCTTAATACTGTACTTAACATTTATTGTCCCATGTCAATGCTCAGATGCAAGAATTCACTGAATCTTTGCAGCAATTCTATGAATAGGTGTTATCAATTCTCATTTTATAGATGATGAAGTTGAGGCTTAGAAACATTAGCATCTGTGTTAGGGTTCTTCAGAGAAAGAGAACAAATAGGATGATCTATCTATCTATCTATCTATCTATCTACTGATACTGTAACAGTAGGGAATTGTAACCTACTCTACCATTCTTTTGACATTGTTTCTATAAATGCTGACTCTGACTAATATGTAGCTTGTAGATAAATAACATGTTTGCATGAGAATCTAAGGAACTACATAAGATACAGACTCCAACATTCAGTCATCCCAGCTCTCAGAGATTTGCTGAACTTCAACAGTAAAACTCCAAACCAGACCATCATTTTCAAGGTCCTTATTGGAAAAGATTGTGCTGGTCTGCATGTAGAGAACTTTTCAACCCACCCCTTGACCTCTTTGTTCTGCTTTCACTTTCCCCTTTGCCTGAGTTCCTTGGACCCACAGGGCCCACAGGGCCCACAAGCCTACCCACCTGGGAATCAGCACAAGAAGTGCCCAATTTGCTTATGGGTAGTGGAGGAAGTGACTGAAAGCCAGCCAAGAGTTGAGCAAGTGGCATTGTTCCCTCTCAGAACCTTCTCCCACCTATAGACCCACAATGTAGTGACGTGGGTTGTCCCACCCTGGTGAATATCCCTAACAAGACTCTGACCCTTACAACATAATAGGTGTACTGAGACAAAAATAATGGACCAAATGAACAGATCAAAGCTCCAAAGATAAAACTAAGTGATGAAGAGATAGCCAACCTATCAGATGCAGAGTTCAAAACACTAGTAATCAGGGTGCTCACAGAAATGGTTGAGTATGGTTATAAAATAGATGAAGAAGTGAAGGCTATGCAAAGTGAAATAAAGAAAAATATACAGGGAACCAATAGTGAAGGGAAGGAAACTGGGACTTAAATGAATGATTTAAAACTGAAGGAAAAAATAAATATTCACTCAGAACAAAATGAAGAAACAAAAATTCAAAAAATAAGGAGAACCTCTGGGACAACTTTAAACATTCCAACATCTGAATCAGATTGCTGGCATTTGAAGCACCTCTCTCACAAGTTTGGCTTTCATTGTGGTAGGCAGCTGGACCTGTGTTCAGTTATCATATGTGATATATAGCCTAAGTCCCAAGATCTGCAGTTGGCAAAATAAATACCCTGGAGAGTCAAAGCTATAGTTCCAGTCTGAGTCTGAAGGCCTGATAACCAGGAGAGCCCATCATTCTAGTTCTAAGGCTGTTTTAAGGCTGGCCAGCTCAGGTCTGAGACCCAGAAAGAGCTGATGTTTCAGTTCATGTCCATAGGCAGGCCATAACACTGATGGTCCAGTTTTAAGGAAGTCAGATGGGAAGAAGACTCTCTTACTTAGTAAAGGTCAGCCTATTTGTTTTATTCAGGCCTTCAACTGATATGGGTGAGGCCCACCCATATAGGATGATCTGCTTTACTCATTCTCTTAGGGCAATCTACTTTACTCACGCCACTGATTTAAATGTTAATCTCATCCAAAGACATCCTCACAGAAACACCCAGAATAACTGTTGACCAATCAAGTTGACACATAAAAGTAACCATCACAGCATCTTTCCCAATATCTCACAGCTGGTAATTGGTGGAGCCATAATTCAAACCTTGGGCTATCTGACTCTCAAGTCCATGTTCTGCCATACTGATCCCCTATTATCTCCCTTTTCATAGGTGGGCTTTATCCAGAGACAATCTACAATGGATTCTATACTAATTCATACTGATCTTAGAATCTGAACCAATAGTTTGGAGCCAAATTACATATTGTCTCATATTTTTGCTGTTGGTTCATGTATGATTTTACTCACCTCACCTATTAGATTATAAGGAATTTGGGAATAAGGGCTGTACCTCAGGCTTCAATAATATCTAAGATTATTAAATACTGCCAATGAAAAACTGAGTCTCTGTAAATCTAGGAAAATAAATTTATTTGAGTCAAACTGAAGGCATGACTGAGAACAGAGCTCCATGAAACCTTGAAATAGTGCTCTAACTTTAGAAAAGTGAAAGAATGTTGACATGGACAGGAGGATAAATAAAAATATAGCTATGCATCAGCAGCCTTAGTTAGTTACACACATTCAAGGATTAATAGTTTTACATCAAGTGGAGAGAATGTACAGTTAAGGTAGTGCTGCCAAACACCTGGAGTTGGGAAGGGATCTGGAAGCAATTATTTTGAAACTTTTATCAGGATGTAGAAAAAATAGGTACTGCCTTCTATAATAATTTATCTTTGTAATAGGTACTGTTGGAAAGTATATATGACTATCCCCATAGAGGACCTTGGTTAAGAATTTATTGTGTTGCCTTGGTTACTGATTAAGTTGGAGCAGCTTAGACACACTTTCCTTTCCAAATACTTACTGTGGACTTGGCACTTTACATGTAGTTATCCATTTAATACTGACAAAAACACCCTAAGGTGCTACCTCTACTATCCCATTTTACAGATGAGAAACTATAGCCTAGACACTGACCCACCTGCACAAGGTTAGTGGGGCTGGAAGTGGAGCCAGGATTCCAACCCAGGCAACCTAGTCCCAAGCCCTGTGCTCTTAACTATAATTTGCTTTGCTTCTTGTATTCTTTCCCCCAGTTGCTCTGACTTCCAGCATTGCCTTACTTTGGCACCCAGAGGCTCTCATTAAGTAGTTAATTTCAGGGAATAAGAACTGTTTGGGAGGCAGAATGGCTTTGAGGTTGGCTGATCAGGAGTGTGGGGTGGAGTCCCCTTGGCAGGGTGTACTTGGCTTGTGGTTTGGCAAGTGCTACTCTCTAAGACTCTCCTGCCCAGATTCTTGGTCCTCCACTGATCTCAGCTCAAGGACACACCCTCTGGGAAGCCATGGTTGAGTGTACTCTCTAGAGAGGCACTCAGGCTGTCCTCACCTGCCTGTGTCCCTTCCAATGTTGGCCTTGAAAATGCAATGTCACCTTACTAAGCACAAACTGGCTCTTGATATTATTAGAGGCTTTCCCACCAGGAGATGTACAAACAGGTTCTGTGCAGGAGAAGAGATCTGCAGACTCATGCACGAGTGGCATAATGCCTGGGTCACTAAGCTTGGGCACACCTAGTCCTCTCAGGCTGCTGGAAGAAACTCTAACTCAGCATTTCAGGAAGTTGGAGTCATAAGACCCATCTCCTAACTCCAAGCCCACTCAGCTCCACATTATCTGAATAAGCAGGTGACATTTAAACTTCTTTAAAGTTACAGCATTCTTTAAGTGTTCCAACAACCTTAGAGTATCTGCATGTTGTCAGATTCAGAACGGGCACACAGTTTTCAGCTTGGGAAAGTGCCTCTTCTTGGTAGCTCTAAAGTAAATAGATGTTCTGTCATATGAACCTGAAGAGATGTTTATTGTTGAGGTGTCATATTTCTCAAAGACTAGACCATGAGCTCTCTAAGAGCAGTACCATATTTTATTGATCTGTGTTCCCAGTACCTAGTAATGGCTTGCAACATAGGAGTCCCTTAGGGACTTTTTTCTGAATATAAAATCTTTAGGATTCCCCCTGATCTTTTATCATATTATCATCAATACAAAACCTTGCTATAGATCATCTTACATAACCATCTTACATGAAGGTAAGAGGCTTATGTCCCAGCTCTGGGGTAAACCAGCTCTGTAACTTTGGCAATATAAGTTTACTTCTGGACCTCAAATTTATTTATTTGAGTGAACAAGTTTGGATTTGAGCAATTCTAAGTTCCTTTCAAGTTTAACATCCTAGGACTCTGCTTGTGAAATGCTCTGCAGAGAGAGGACCTTATAGAAAGGTGTTTCCTGCTGTATCTGACTTTGTAATCTAAGAGTGAGAACGCAGGCCCTGGCTGGGTGACTCAGTTGGTTGGAGCATCATCTCATGCACCAAAGGGTTGCAGATTTGATTCCTGGTCAGGGAACATACCTAGCTTATGGATTTAATCCCCAGGTGGGTAGTGTGTGGGAGGCAAGCAACTGATCTCTCTCTCTAAAACTCAATGAACATATTCTTGGGTGAGGGTTTAAAAAAAAAGAGTGAGAACATGGTCACAGACACACTGTTATGGCCCCTTGCTCTGGAGCTACCATCTTGAGGGGATGAATGAAGAAGGAGTGATGTGATAACTCCTCCAGAGCCCTTGGGGAAGTGGGGTTAAAATCAGGGTCCCTGCCTTATGGTCATGGCACCTGCTGCCAGAAGCCCACATTAGAGACTTTGCCATAGTTTCTTCTGCCTCTCCCACAACTAATCTCTGCAATCCTACTGTCAAAATATGATGCAGGTACCCCACTTTATGCCATATGCTTAGGAAAAACATCCTCACACAGACTCCTGGGGAAAAAGGAAGGACACAACTCTTTGATCTTGATTCCTGACAAAGAATTTGTCTTGGGTCTTTGGAATTTTGGGAGCAAAATAAAAAGACCTATACTTTCAAAGCTTCCCTCCTTTGATGTATAGTAGATTAGGGTGTGGTGGGGGCAGATAGTTCCCTCTGGGGCAAATATTCCTTTGTTCTTGGAGGACACCACAATGGAGATGGATATTTGATTATTCTAGAATGCAGAAATTCAGACGCTGCCTTTCCAAGGGGATCTGGTGTAATGCACAATAACAAAAAGCTGTTTTCATCGTGGGTGGAATGTAGCTCTGCAAATTGTTTTCTATAGGAAAGTGTTTCATCTTTAAAGAAGATTTAGTATTCAGAGTCTGTGAAAAAAAGTGTTTCCTCTTCTTGGAAAGTATGTGGATATTCTCACTGGAGTGGAGGCTAGAAGTTGGATGCTGGAGGGGGCGTAGGAAACCCACCCTCACTCAGGCTGATGGAGGGATCACCAGGAGAGATAGACAGGGAACTCAATTCAATTCAATTCTATACAATATTCTAGACTAATTAACCCAGGCCTTGGAAAGGGAATGATGTTTAATTTTTTGTATCCTAGTTTAATGTCTTATTAGGGACCCTCCCAGATTGGTGAGGACATTTCAACTGTTAATCATGCTGGGACATGTTAAAAGGGGATAAAAAATAAGGGAGGACTTGGGGAATACTGAACAGAGATCATGAGGAAAGGACTCCATGGAAAGAAGAACCAGAGGTCCCTTACTCTCCTTCTCCCTTCCCCTCCCTCTCTCTTCCTCTCATTTCTCCCTCTCCATCTCCAATGGAAAGAAAAGCAGAGTCTAGGTCCGGGGAAGTGGCTGGAGCTGGGCTAGGTGACCAGCAGAGGTACTTAGAGAGATTTGACCTGTGAACTTTACAATTCCTCATTTGTAGTACCAGTTTTAACTCTCTCAGAGTTGTAATTCCTGTCTGTTATTTCCAAATGTTTATTAAAGCCTTGTTATTCATTAAACTTGGGATTAACCATGCTCTTGGAAATTAAAGGCCTGGATAATCATTAGCACTAGTTCACAGGATTAGGAAGGACTGGCAGCAAAGTGAACAAGGTCCATGGAGGAAGAGAGGATAAAGATACGGACTGAGTGAATGTTAGTAGCACAATGTGGTTGCAGATTGGTGAGGTAGTTGTCATGAGGTAACCCCTCTCCCTAAATATATGAGAGCAGAAGGGATCTTCAAAGAGAGAGGCCAGGACCTACTAGATTTATGCTGGTGGGGAAACCCTGTCAGCATATTTAGTGAAGTTTCTCCTTTTTAGTGAAGTTTCTCCTTTGCCTAGAATGACACAGGACGAAGGATTACAGGGCCTTACCCTTGTGGGAAGAAGGGGATTCCCAGGGCTGTGATGAGCATGCAGGAAGCTATAGTAATGAGAATGAGTGTATGTAGAGAGGAAATAAAAAAAAAGGTTTGCTTTTGTTTTTTTGCCTTTTGTTTTTGCTATCAGGCATCTAAGTGTAGAAAGAGCATTAGAGACAGGTGTCCTGTCCTAACGGTCACAAACAGGGTACTGTCACATTTTTCTCTAGACATCACTTTTCCCACGGTGAGTGATTTGTATACTCAGGATGCTTCCACCATCCCCAACTATGTTCTCTGTCTAAGCAAATTTGCCATCATTATGCAGCAGTTTGACAAACATACCTCTCTAGTCTTTACTTCCTTTTTAGATCTTTCCGGGGGTCTACTTGGAGCTACTTTGATTGCAGCATCTAATGATCCATTGATCAAAATAGCAAGCACCTCTATGGAACTGTGCTGCTGCATCTGGTTACCCAAATTCGATCTGGTGGTTCAGGGAAAAAGATGCTCAGAGGGCTTCTCAGGATGATACATCTCAATAGTTACTGCAGTGGAAATTGTGAATTTTGCCTTTCCAGGTGTCTGTCTCAATTTTGGAAGACAGTCATTTATGTATTAGAATCTCAGATGCTATAGACATATCTATAACTACTCATCTGTAAGCCCTAGGTCCTGTTCTCTTTGCATCTGCGGTGACACTATTAGCCTGATACACATGGACACTTAATATATGTGTGTTGAATAAATGAATTAATAAAATCTGCAAATACTTATGGGAACCACATTTTCCAAGCCAATCATCAAACCATATTGTCTACCATGTTGCTTCCAGATGTATGAGAGAGTTTGGGAGTCGTCATTTAATTGCTGAAACTTCTAAGTGAATTTGGGCACAATTTTGGAGGTTTCTGGGAAGAATTTAGCATCCTTAAAAATGTAGCTGAAGGACAGTATTGAATGTCCTTCCTGACCTTAAAAAGCAGAGCCCCAGTTAAAAGCCTGAAACAAGTGAGAATTATCCTTTGTCACTTATGGTCAAGATGGCAGAGATGAAAAATATGCTACTCACTTCTTCCCACAACCACATCAAAATTACAACTAAACTACAGAACAACAATCATTCAGAATGACCATAAACTGAACTGAATAGAAGTCCTACAACTATGGAATTAAAGAAGAAACCACACCAAGACTTGTAGGAGGAGCAGAACACAGAACAGGCTGGTCCCATGCATATGTGTGGCAGATAAAAATTGGGAGAGATATCTTGACTAGCAGAGGTCCCTCTGAGGAGCAAAGGATCCCAGTTCCATACCAGACCCCCAACCCAGGGTTCCAGTGCCAGGAAGAAAAATCCCCATGACTTTTAGTTGTAAAAACCAGCAGGGATTGAGACTGAGAAAGATGGAAACTTCTGGAGTCCCAGGCGGTTCCTCTTAAAGCACCTACACATGGACTTACTCAGACTCATTCCCTCTGAGCTCCAGCATGGGGGCAGCAGCTTGAAAGGCACCAGAAATATACAGGGAGGAACTGAATTATCTAGTACCAGGGAATGAGCTGGAGGAGTAGCTTTCTCTCAGATAGAAGTGCTGGCAGAGGCCATTGTTCCTTTGATGAGGCCTTCCCACACAGAGTCAGCAAACTCCATCAACCTGGCTCACAACCTGGCCCCATGTTAGTGATTCCTTGATGCCAGGAGGAGAAGGGAGAGAGCGAGAGTGAGAGAGAGAGAGTGCACAAGAAATTAAAACCTGTTTGAAAAAGTAATGACAGAAACCTTCCCTAATTTGGTGAAGGAAAGACATAAAAGTCCAGGAAGTACAGAGAGTCCCAAACAAAATGAATCCAAAAAGGCCCACTCCAAGATGTATCATAATCAAAATGCCAAAGGTTAAAGACAGAGAATCCTAAAAGTACCAAGAGAAAAACATTTAAGTTAACTATAAGGGAGCTCCCATAAGACTGTCAGCTGATTTCTCAAAAGAAACTTTGCAGGCCAGATGGGATTGGCACAAAATATTCAAAGTGATGAAAACAAGGGCCTAAAACCAAGATTACTCTATCCAGCAAAGCTATTATTTAAAATCAAAGGACAGGTAAAGAGCTTCCCAGAAAAAGCTAAAGCAGTTTATCACCACCAAACTGGTATTGTATGAAATGTTAAATGATTCTCTTTAAGGAGAAGAGGAAGATAAAAAATATGAATGATAAAATGGCAATAAATACACATCTATTAACAGTTGAATCTAAAAAACAGAATAAATGAACAGAAAGAAAAGAAACAAAATAATAGATATAATGAATGTTTTGAGGGTTTCCAGATGGGAGGGGTGTTGGGGGGATGTAAAGTACAGTATAGGGAATATAGTCAATAATATTCTAATAACTCTATATGGTGTCAGATGAGTGTGAGATTTATCAGAATAAACAGTAAATTATGTAATGTCTAATCACTGGGATGTATACCTGAAACTCATATAATAGTAAATGTCAACTATAATTGAAAAAAATGATAAAAAGAAGAATTATCCTTCATGATCTCAATTCTCCTCTTAGAATTCTTCTTGCCTGCAGAGGGAAGATGGCAGTGGGGTAGGAGGGAGTGGATTCCACTTCTTCCTATACATGGGAGAAAAAACTAGCCAATCTATGGAGGAACAGAGCAAACAGACAACAGTAACCCAGCATATATGAAAATAGGAGACCAAAGATTGTAGCAAACATTGAAAAACCAGATGGTAAGGAGAGTGCTTCAGGACAATAAGGTCCCAGGGACCAGTGCAGGGACCAGGGAGGCTGCAGCCCCAGGCCCAGAGCCACCAGGTCTGCCACAGGGTTCTTGGGAGACAGCTGTGTCAACTGCTCCCTCCCTGGCCAAACATGGTTTGAGCAGCACCAGGAGAAATCTGGTTGCTTGAAGTCACAGAGAGGGGAATAAGGAATAAGTGGCAAACACACAGGGGCCGTGAGCACCCATGGAATCTGTGGATGCCAGCTCGGGAGAGTTAAGAGTGGTGCGGTGGCAGGCCTTGACCCTGATAGTCCCCGGTCTGGCTGGAGAATTGGGCTGTGCAAGAGGCCAGGCTTGAGTAGGAGGAATTTCTCAAAAAGGAAAAGTGAAAAGAGACAATATGGAGTTTTCCTGCAACAATCACTCTGGCTTCCTCACCACCCAGCCAGGCAGTGATCCTGAGGTAGCGCGGGAAGCCCTGTGCACTTCCCTAGCACTGGGAAGGGTGCGCCCCAAAACTGTGGAACTGGAGGCAGCCTGGTTGATTGCATGCCTGCAACCTGGGGAGAGTGCACTCTGAGGAAGGCCTGGATTCCACACCCAAGGCCCTGCTGAGAGGTGCCAGGCTAGCTCTGGGGAGAGTGCACGAGAGGCTGACTGAGTGCTGATCATGAAGGGAGAAAAGCTGCTCAGCCTGTTGCAGCCAGCAAGACCAGAAAACCTGGTGCGGCCAGTTTGAAACAAGCTAGAGGTTTTTATTTTTAAATAATTTTTTTATTTCTTAATTTTCATTATTTTTTATCCCTCAATTCCTTTTTCCTCTCTCCTTCTTTCTTGTTTTATTTTTCTTCCCTTATTTCCAATTTTATCTCTTCTTCCTTCCTTCTTCTGCTTTATTTCCTTTTTTTTTTAAATACCCACAAGTGAGACAAAAAAACTTGGAACTGTGAAAAGACCAGAGCTGGACCCAAAGAGGGGGCATCCCAATAGCTGAGACAGTGACAAAAATTTCACTTTACTATTACAGAGAACCTGCAAGTTATTGCATATTTGTATTATTATTTTTTCATTATTCCTATATCTTTTATTTTAATAGTACTTTTGTATTCCTTTTCTTTCTGTTTAGTCTTCTTTGCTTGGCTGATTATATTGTATTGTTTGACAGGTTTTCCCTGTTCTCTCTTTCATAGTGTATTGTTAATTTACTGTCCTTCACTTCACTTGTGTTCCATCAGCACACTACTGAAGGTCCTATACTCCCTATTCTTATTACCCAGATCACACAGATACTGTTATATGATTGTTGCTTCAATATTATTGTAAACAATAGCTGTTCCATACAATTGCAAATACTACACAACACCCCTCCCAGATCTTAGCCGACTTCACAGTTTCCTGAACTCTATTATTGTAGTGGTTAACTCTATTTTCTCACATACTACACCTATTTACTATCCTTTACTCTCACCTTACCTCAGAATCTGACTTCCCACAACCTCACTGCCTTCTACATCCAACTCACAACCCTCCCCTCACCAACAAGAGTCTTATCTCTCTATCCTTTCTAAAAAGTGGCTAGTTGGACGGAATATCACAGTTAACACTATACATAGCCAAAGGATTTCCTATATCCTCTCTACTGGCTGCTACTGTAAATATCATAGAATACTCTCTTGCTGTCTTAAACAATTTTGCCTTCCCCTCCAACTGATCACAGAAAAGAGTAGGTGAAAGCTGTGAACAGCAGGATATCTGCTGGAAGAGGAAACCTGACAACAAAGGAACCACCAACATATAACAACAGAAGAAGGTGAAGGAGGGAGTGGAAGCCACACTAATCTCAATCCAGGACCTATCTGGAAATGCAACTAAGTAGTGGAGAAACTACCCAGGACAAACAACTGAACAAGAGCAAGAGAGAATCCTCAAAACCTTGTACACGTGGAAGAACCAGCTTCAACACAACGTGCCCTCACCAGCACAACAAAATACAAGAAGTGGTGGACAGAGTGACCCTCAATTAACCAGCTGGTGGAAAGGACCCACCAAAGAAAGACCCAACAACAATCAAAACCCAAAGACAAACACAGAGCCAACTTAAATGACAGCCCAAGACCAATGAGCTCAGGAGATCAAGGAGACTGCACCACTGAATCTCACAGGTATTCTACACACAAGTTCACACCATAAACCCAGGGAGTCAGAACAGATCAATTTAGGAAGCTGAGGCTAACAAGAAGAGCCTCACAAACAATGGGGAGACAAAGAAACGATGCCCAAATGAAAGGAAAGGAGGAAGCCTCAGCAAGAATGCTAAATGAAATAGAGGCAACTAAAATATCAGATATTGAGTTCAAAGCAATGGTTATCAGGAAGCTCAATGACCTCACAGTGAATTACCAGAAACTGCAGGGAAACTACAATGAGCTCACTACAAACTATATCAACATGAAAAAGGAAATAGAAACTATCAACAACAGCCAAGAGGAAATGAAGAATACAATTTCTGAACTTAAGAACACCAAAAGCAGGATCAATGAGGCAGAAGATCAGATCAGGAAGCTGGATGACAAAGTAGAAAAAAAAACCACCCAGAAAGAGCAAAAAAAGGAAAAGAGGCTCAGAAAGAATGAAGAGGGATTAAGAGAAATGCAAGACAATATGAAACGTAATAATATTCATATAATAGGGATACCAGAAAGAGAAGAAGAGCAAGGGATAGATAACCTAATTGAAAAAGTAATGATCAAAAACTTCCCTAATTTGATGAGAGAAAAGTCACACAAATCGAGGAAACACAGAGAGTTCCAATCAAGAGGAACTCAAAGAGGCCCACTTCAAGACACATCATAATTAAAATGGCAAAATGGCAAGACAAGAGAGAATCCTAAAGTCAGCAAGGGAGAAACAGGAAGTAACATACAAGGGAGCCCTAATAAGGTTAGTAGCTGACTTCTCAATGGAAATGCTCCAAGCCAGAAGAGAATGGCAAGAAATATTCTAAGTAATGAGAACCAGAGGCCTGCAACCAAGGTTACTTTACCGAGCAAGGCTCTCAGTCAAGATAGAAGGCTAAATCAGGAGCTTCCCAGACAAAAGAAGTCTAAAAGAATATACTTCCACCAAAGCAGCTCTGCAAGAGATTCTAAAGGGACTGCTTTAAGGAAAGGAAGAAAGAGAGAGAGAGGAACACAGGTATGAAAATGTCAATGAATAAGTACCTATCAATAATAACCTTAAATGTAAATGGATTAAATGTTGTAATCAAAGGCACAGAATAGCTGAATGGATAAGAAAGCATGACCCACACATATGCTGCCCACTAGAGACCCACCTCAGGACAAAACCTACAGAGACTGAAAGTGAAGGGCTGGAAACAAATTTTCCAAGCATATGGACAGGAAAGAAAATCTGGGGTAGCAATACTCATATAAGACAAAATAGACTTCCAAAAAATGTCCATAAAGAGAGACGTAGAAGGTCACGTCATAATACTCAAGGGAAGAATCCACCAACAAGACATAAACATTGTAAATATATATGCACCTAACATAGGAGCACCCAAATACATAAAGAAAATCTAAGAGGACTTCAAGAAAGATATTGACAGCAACATAATAATAGTAGGGGATTTTAAGACCCCACTGTAAAAAATGGACAGAATTTCCAAACAAAATATCAAGAAAGATATTGTGAAATTGAACAATGCCTTAGATGAAATGGACTTAACTGATGTATATAGAGCCTTTCATCCCAAAGAAGCTAAATACACATTCTTTTCAAAAGCACATGGAACATTTTCAAAGACAGATCACATGATAGGACACAAAACAAGCCTCAACAAATTCAAGAAAATTGAAATCATACCAAGCATTTTATCGGATCACAAGAGACTGAAACTAGAAACCAACTCCAAGGAAAAAACCCCGAACACTCAGAATCATGGAGATTGAATAGCATGCTATTAAACAATGAATGGATCAAGAATGAAACTAGGGAAAAAAATCAAAAAGTTTCTGGAAACAAATGAAAATGAACTCACAACAACCCAAAACTTATGGGACACAGCGAAGGCAGTCCTGAGGGGGAATTTCAGAGCAATACAGGCCTACCTAAAAAAGAAAGAAACATTTCAAACAAACAACCTGACCCTACATCTACAAGAACTTGAGGAACAACAACAAAGACAGTCCAGAGCAAGTAGAAGAAAGGAAATAACCAAGATCAGAGTAGAATTAAATGACATAGAGACTAAAAGCACAATTCTAAGGATCAATGAAACCAGGAGCTGGTTCTCTGAAAAGATAAACAAAATCGACAAGCCTTTAAGTAGGCTCATTAAAAAAAAAAAGAGAGAGAGGGCCCAAATATACACAATCAGAAATGAAAGAGGGGAGATTACAACTGATACCACAGAAATACAAAGGATTGTAAGAAATTACTACAAAGGACTGTATGCCAAGAAATTTGAAAACCTAGGTGAAATGGACAAATTTCTAGAAAAATTTAATTTTCCAAAACTCAATGAAGAAGAGGCAGAAAGCCTGAATAGACCAATAACAGCAGATGAAATTGAAGCAGTAATCAAAAAACTCCTGACACACAAAAGCCCTGGACTGGTTGTCTTCACAGGAGAATTCTACAAAGCATTTAAGGAAGAGGTAACACCTATCCTTTACAGACTATTCCAAAAAATCCAAAATGATGGAAGACTCCCAAACTCTTTTTATGAAGCCAGCATCTTCTTAATCCCAAAACTAGATAGATAAAGACACAACAAAGAAAGAATACTTCAGGCCAATATCGCTGATGAACATAGATGCTAAAATCCTCAGCAAAATATTGGCAATTATTAGAGAATGTCCAGATTGTCAAGCACTGTCAAAAGTGCCCCCTACTTTTGGCATTAACCCTAGAGGATTGCAATCTCAAGTAATTTGGCAAACAGATGTTAATATCCCTCTCTTCATTTCATAGTATCAATCTAATCAGGCTTAAGTTTTAAAAGACTTGTTATGCTTATTTTGGAATGTTATATGGGTTATATATGTTGTAAAAAGTTCAAATAAGTGGTAAATGGTCAGTGAATAATAAGCATCTAAGTCTTTGAAACACTCCAAATTCTAGACCTAAGAACTACCAGGTCCTAAGAACAATAGAGTAATTAACTTGCTGCTCAAACTCATTGCAGTGTGCAGAAACAGCAGGGGGGCCTGTCTTTCCAAGCAGACACATACTCAGGTGTTCTACAGGCCACTCCCCTCTCTGGGGAGTCAACAAAAGAATATTAGAGCTCATTGGCTCAAGGTCTTTAGCTATCTAGGCCATCCACAAGAGATCAAGAATGATAATGGCCCAGGATACATTGCACAAGCCACTCAGGGAGAATGAGGAATTCGGAATAAAACAGGTATCCCCTATAACACTACGGGCCAGGCAATTGTTGTAAGAGCTCACCAGACCTTTAAAATATTATTAAACAAACAAAAAAGGGGAAGCCAAGAAACATCCCCCAAGAATTTAACCATGCTAGCAATATATATGTATCGTTTTTAAAATTGTAATGATAATTTAAAGTCACCCATAGATAAACACTTTGTAAAAAACAGGCCTACATGCCCACACCCTTTGGTCTTATACAAAGACCCATTAGGGGAAGGAAAATAGAAAGGCTCAGTTGAACTGTTAACTTGGGGAAGAGGGTATGCTTGTATTTACTTTTCATAAGGACCTTTGGGGCTGCCGGTGAAGAGGGTGAAGACATATCACAGTAAAAGGCTTTCCTGGTTGTGATCCACCTTTGCTCCGTTGAACTCCCCGAGTCCGGACTTCTCTAAGCATGTGTTACTCCTTTAAAGTGCAATTCCAGTCAACATTGCCGGGCAGATATTCATCATTGCCTGCAGGACTCTTTTCCTACCAATCTCAAAGGACAAATTGATGAGCTCCAGCTTGAGTTCCACCAGCAGCTCAGTGACTTCAAATGCCTAACTGAACAAAAAGTGTTCCAGACTCTCCACAGAAATCTACAATGGCTGAACCCTAAAAACTGGTGTGATGGACTGAATTTACAAGTTTCGGTCATGGCAGCCCTTGGGTGCCTCCTTGTCTTAATCGTTATTTGTGCTTTACGATGTATATGGAAGTTGTTTTCTCATGATCGCATTTGAAAACAGCAAATAGTAGGTTTCACAGACTCAATAACTACAATTGTTTTAAAAAACAAAAAGGGGGAGATACTGGGAACTGTCCTGCCTGGTTTCAGAAGCTGTAACCCCCCATGGCTAAGGCTGAGTGAGCAACCTTCGGACCATAAGTCACTAAGAAGACAAAACTTATCTCTCTGGCAGGAGCTCCACTTTTGCTCTTTTTTCTTCACCCTGCCTGGTCCCCAGTGCTTGATCAGTTAGCCAATGATGGGTAAGATTCCTCAAGGGAGAAATTACCTAAAACAGGCATGATCACAAGGAGGCCCCAGGGAAGGACTTGGGGGGCTATAGCAAAAGGGGGTGATGGGCCCTTGCACCTTGGCTTTGACATGGCCTGAGTCCTCATTCTGTCTATGAGAAGTCTCCTAATCTCTTGGCTGTCTTACTTCCCCTGCCTGACTTAAGCCTGAAACAATGACGGAGGGTGGTGCAGCCCTGTGCTGGAAAGGGCGAGTTCCTTGGGTGATCAGGCCTAAGAAAGAATATATAAAATCCTGTGAACCCTGCTTTGCTAAGAATGCTCTCAATTAAATGATAAGAGTCTGAGCAGGAAATGAGTTTGTTTCCCAAAGTTTTGCAGCCCTTTAGCTACAAGACCCTGACACAGAATAAGCCCTCATAGTTCTCTTACTCTATTGTTTGATCCTTACTGCCTGACAATGATTAATGAGCTTTATCTGTATTCCTGTGCCAATTGAATCCAATTAAAGCATGTTAAGGCAATGGTCAGTGCCCTTTCCCCTTGACAGAGTGGCCAGGCCGCTCTGAGGCACTCTCCCCTTGAGAGAGTAGCTGTGCCATCCTTTTCCTCCACGGGACTCAGTAGTCCATGTGAATGTCTCATCTCATCCATAATGCCATGGACACTGCGAGCCGGTGTCCACAACAGCAAACCACATCCAACAATACATTAAAAAGATCATATACCATGACCAAGTGGGATTCATCCCAGGGATGCAAGGATTGTACAATATTTGCAAATCAATAAATGTAATACATCACATAAACAAAAGCAAAGACAAAAATCACATGATCTTATCAATAGATGTGGATAAAGCATTTGATAAGGTACAGCACCCATTTATGATAAAAACATTCAGCAAAGTGGGAATAGAGGGAGCACGCCTCAACATAATAAAGGCCATATATGAGAGACCTACAGCCAACATCATACTCAATGGGCAAAAACTAAAATCTTTTCCACTAAGATCAGGAACAAGAAAAGGTTGTCCATTTTCACCACTTCTATTCAATATAGTATTGGAAGTTTTAGCCACAGTGATCAGACAAGAAAAGGAAATTAAAGGCATCCAAATTGGAAAAGAGGAAACAAAACTGTCATTGTTTGCAGATTACATGATAGTGTACGAAGAAAATCCTATAGACTCTGCCAAAAAAACTGTTTGACCTAATAAATGAATTTGGCAAAACAGCGGGATACAAAGTCAATATCCAGAAATCAAAGACACTTTTGTATACCAACAATAAAACAGCAGAAGCAGAAATCAAGAAAAAAATCCCATTTGATATACCAAAAAGAAAAATAAAATACCTAGGAATAAATCTAACCAAGGAAGTAAAAGACCTGTATACAGAAAACTACATAACACTGAAAAAAGAAATTAAGGAAGACACAAACAAATGGAAACATATACCATGTTCATGGGTTGGAAGAATTAACATCATCAAAATGTCCATACTACCCAAAGCAATTTACAGATTCAATGCAATACCTATTACAGTACCAATGGCATACTTCACAGACATAGAACAAACACTTGAAAAATTTATGTGGAACCATAAAGGATCCTGAGTTGCTGCTGCAATGTTGAGAAAGAAGAGCAAAGTAGGAGGATCACAATACCTGATACCAAACTATATTACAAGGCCATTATAATCAAAACAGTCTGGTGCTGGCAAAAGAACAGACACATGGACAAGTAGAACAGAACAGAGGGCCCAGAAATAAGCCCAAGTCTCTATGGTCAATTAATATTTGACACAGGGGGCAGCAACATAAAATGGAGTAAAAATAGCCTCTTCAACAAATGGTGTTGGGAGAACTGGACAGCTACATGCAAAAAAATGAAACTTGATCACCAACTTACACCATGCACAAAAATAAATTCAAGGTGGGTAAAAGATTTAAGTATAAGTTGTGATACCATTAAAGTCCTAGAGGAGAACATAGACAGGAAAACCTCAGATATTCCACGCAGAAATATTTTCACTGATATGTCCCCTAGAGCAAGGGATATAAAGGAAAGAATAAAGAAATGGGACCTCATCAAAATAAAAAGCTTCTGCACAGCTAAAGAAAACAGTATTAAAATAAAAAGAGAACCAACTGTATGGGAAAACATATTTGCCGATGATACAGCAGACAAAAATTTGATCTCCAAAATATATAAAGAACTTACACGAATCCACTCTAAGAAAACAAGCAACCCAATTAAAAAATGGGCAAAGTACTTGAACAGACACTTCTCCAAGGAGGACACATAGAGGATCCAGAGACATATGAAAAGATGCTCAGTATCACCAAGTAACAGAGAGATGCAAATTAAAACCATAATGAGATACCACTTCACACTGGCGAGGATGACCATCATAAACAAAACAACAAACAAGTGTTGGAAAGGTTGTGGAGAAAAGGGGACCCTAGTGCACTGTTGGTGGGACTGCAGACTGGTATAACCACTATGGAAAACAGTATGGAATTTTCTCAGAAAACTAAAAATGGATCTGCCTTTTGACCCTGCAATTCCACTGCTAGGATTATATCCTAAGAACCCTGAAACACCAATCCAAAAGAACCTATGCACCCCAATGTTCATAGCAGCACAATTTACAATTGCTAACTGCTGGAAGCAACTCAGGTGCCCATCAGTAAATGAATGGATGCAAAACTATGGTACATTACACAGTGGAATTCTATTCAGCAGAAAGAAAGAAGAAGCTCCTATCCTTTGCAACAGCATGGATGGAACTTGAAAGCATTATGCTAAGCGAAATAAGCCAGGTGGTGAAAGACAAATACCGTATGATCTCACCTTTAACAGCAACCTAAACAACAAAACAAGAAAAGAAGCAAAATATTACCAAAAACACTGAAATAGAGAACAGGCTGACAGTGACCAGAGGGGAGAAGGGAGGAAATTTCAGGGGAAAAGGGGAAGGGTTTATAAGAACAAGTATAAAGGATACATGGACAAAAACTGGGGGGATGGGGTGGAAATGGGAGGGAGGTGGGGAGGGCTGGGTGGGTGGCCTGGGATGGGAGTAAAAGACAGAAAACTGTAGTTAAACAACAATTAAATTAAATTAAAAAAAAGGATTCTTCTTGCCCCAAGGCTGGTGACTTTACTCTCTCCCAGGCTGTCTACGCCCTCCTGCTACTGTGATCAGACACTGACGCTGACTAGACCCTGGATTTTCTGTGGTGTTGGTTTAAATGAGAAAGAGGAGAGAGAAGTCCCCATGCCTTGTCAAACCAATTTGGAGCTTTACAAATATCCTCCAGAGACCTTTGGGCAGTTGAATGCTTTACCCCATCCAGAAACCTAACCATGTGCTGTTACCTAGCTTTGGGTCCAAGCTTCCTTTGTCTCCTTATTCTTCTTTATTTTATGGGGTGTATGCATCTTTCCAAAGAAACCTGGAGAATCTGCTGGAGTCAAATATTTATTTCTTGAATCTAGTAATTTGGGGAGTCTGGAAGAATATTCAGATAGGTCTGGGAGTAGAAAGCAGCCTTGGGAAATGTTTAGTCCCCTGTAAATGGAGCCTAAATGATTTTTTTTTCACTTTGATAAAAACTATGCATCCCACCTTTCCATTGTACACCTTGATGGATTAAATGTAAGCAGGTCTAGTAGGGCTAGTGCTGGAGAGGCAGAGTAGGGTCCATGGTTGACTTGGAAATTGACTGTCTGGATTTAAATTCTGGCCCAGATCCACAAAGGCTGAGGGTTGTTAGGCAGGTAGCTTAACCTCCTTAAAATCAGTTTCCTCATTTCTGAAATACTTACCTCATCGAGTCATTGTTACTACAGTTACCATAACAAAAAATACTTAGAATAATGCCTAAGTATGCCCTGCTATTATTGTTCTAGGAAGTCCTTGTGTCTGTGCTTTTCTAGAATATTTACATGATCTTAGGACACAAGATCCCCCAAGGGTTTCTGGTCAATGCCCAAAGGCTTATGGTAAGAAAAGAAAATTCACTGATGTTCTCTGGATATCTAAAAAGTAGGCCTAGTTCTCAAAAGTGTTTGTGTCCCTTAAAAAGTTCAGCTAGAAGAGTGTCTATTAGCAACCAAGGTAATGCTGTGTAGGGCCAAGGAGTCCGGCACACCAACCATGTGCTCTAGTGTCAGCCCAATCTGACATTCTTCATTCCCACTGAAAGTCCTGTTTTTGAGTGGCTACCACTGTGCTTGGAGTTGGGGCCTTTTCCAGTTCTGAGGGCTACATTTCTTGCCCTAATATGAAAATGAAATGTATACAGACCTTTACATTGTGAATGCCCGATCTTAAATAGGCGAACCCATGCACACAGTTTCATGGATGCTTCTCCTAATTTATGGGGGCTTTGCTGAACAAATTTACTAAGAACTCTCAATTGTTTTAGTGTCCTCCAAAAGACCCTGAAATTCATAGAAAGAAAATAATAGTTCTCTTATAAATTGGATATCAGATGTAGACAAACCATCAAAAACTTTAGTTGAAATCCTCTCTAATACATGATATTTAAGGATTGGAAAGCAATTTCCTCCAAATAATAATAGGGTCACCCACTTATCACTTCAGGTTTTGTATTTTGTTTTAGGAGGCTTAGTCCTTGATTTTGGTGAGGGAAAAGCTGCAATAGAGCAAAAAGCAAAATTTCATATTAGGCTCATCCCTAATATAAAAGTCAGTGTCTCAGCAAGTGTATTGTTTAATATACTTATTAAAAATGTCTTCCATTAAACAAACAAAGTAACCTCATAGGTTGATCTGATCATAAATTCCTAACCAGTCAGGTCTTGGTGGATAGTCACCACCCAGGCATATAGTAATTTCTTCAGTAAAATGTTTATCTTTGCCATAAGCAAGTATTTTTCTAGTTTCTGTGCATCATCTAGGTTAATACACCTTAGAAATAAACTGTAACCACCCTCAACAAAGCACATAATCTTGTTAACTATCCTTTAATTCAATTCCTGCTTTGCTTTTTCACCTCCATGTAATCTTCCTAACTTTCCCTCCTTAATTTCAAATGCATAAAGGAAGCAGCACAACTATTATTCACAGGAACATTTGAGATCTTGCTCCTTGGCATATGTCATCAACTTCGCTCAAGTAAACTCTTATAAAAATTCTCCACAGGAGAATTTTTGGATATTTCCTATGTTGAATTTTTGGATATTTCCTATGTTGACAAAAAGAAAAAAATAATGCTAGAAAATCGAGGCAGCATGGCCTGAGCATTCAAGTGTGCAAAGGAGCAGCACAGGGCACATTCATCCACTGGATTACATCTGCCCCACACAGAATCAACCCAACTACCAGAAGTGGCAGTGGTACAGTGAAAGAGAGGGTGTTTACACCTGCAAAAGCTTGGGCCAGGGTGAAGTGAATGAACTCACATTGACTTAGGAATTCTGTTTTTCCAAAGAGCACTCAAAAAATCTCATCCCTCAAATCTGCTCATTCTCCAACCTTCTAGCTCCCACATCTCAGATTAAATAAATAAATAAATAAATAAATAAATCACATGATTTTAAACAATGTCCAGAGATGAACAGGCAACATCATGTGGCCTTCAGCAGCCCCTCATGTTGTGTTGAGCTATTTAATCCTATACCAACCCTATGGAATGATGTGGCAAGCACAATCACATCATTTAAAAGTTGGCATAGTCTTGTGTGTTGCAGCTGGTCAAAGCCTGGCAGGTTCTCTCTAGATTTGGGGAAACAGAAGAAAATGCAAGGAGCCATGGGGGTGCTTGACACACCTTTATTCATGGGTGGGTGAGCCATGCACACTGCAAGCTGCATGCCCCTGCATGCCACACTGCATGTCACCTGTCTCCTCTCTTGCCTGTGTCCCAGTGGGGAGCTCCTATCCCCTTAAATACTTAAGACAGACAAAGCTGGAAGGAGCCAAAACAGGTTGAGATTCTGTATATGCGAGCCCACTCAGGGCCGTGGGAGTAATTATTGGGCCCAGTCTCAAGGCTATGAGAACACTATTTATCTTAGTTCCCCAGACACCTGGGTGAGAAAGCAAGATCACCTTCGTTTACCCTACAATCCACCCCTCTGGGTTCCTCACTGTACAATCTATGACAGGATATCTTCTGTAAAGGTCCCTTGGCAAGGAGGGCAGAGCCCTGAACCCATAAACCACAACAGCAGTACAGGCTACAGCAACAAGCAAGCAAAACACAAGTGCTGCCACCCAAGACAGCAAGAACCCACTGCCACTCAGTGGTTAGGGATGCCCACCATTCCTGCAAGGGATCACCTGTCAGGCATTCAGTGGCACGGGCCTCAGAAGTTAATGCCTGTAAAGCTTGACTAACATGATGGACATCAGAAACATATACATAGCATTCTGCTCCTACTAGGGCACATACCCCACCTTGGGGTGCAGTAAGCATATCTAAGGCCATACAGTTTTGCAAGGCTACTTTTCTCAATTGATACATTTGAAGAAATGCACAATTCCTCATTTAATAGGCCTAAAGAATCATGTGTTGCATTCAATGCATGAGCAGTGTGCGAAGCTAAAGCAATTATCTTAGTCTCAGTGACTATAGAAGGAGCTTGAGGAGAAAAAACAGCCAATGAGTAAAACCACCAGGGAGTATGTTTTACTCGGTGTCGTGCCTTAAATGCTGCCCAATTAACTGGCCATACTGTAAGAGTTTTCTGAACTTGAGCAGGCAAATAAGGCCATCCCCAAGTACAATGACCAGTCTAATTCCCAGGCAGATGAGGCCACCCATGTGAGCCACACCTATAGGGTTCCAGTGGCAACCTCAGCCCATGTGTCTCCCAGCAATGCCCAAGAACATGTCTTTGACACAGGTCTACAGGAGTTCAGTTCACTTGGGCTTGTCCTTGAGGCTTTTAACACAGAGAGGGACTGGCCCAGCCAATCCCACAGTCCCAGCCATGAGCCAACCCCAAGCCATCCCACATGGAGCAGCCGACCAACAGCCGGGGCTGGTCATATGGCTGCTTTGGCCCAGCGCAGTTGCCATTCCAGGTCAAATTCCACAAGGAATATGCACTGTTTTATCTGTAGACAGAAGCTGGAGAGATGTGCCATGGGAGACCATAGGACGTGCTCACGGGGATTTCAGTGCAGACCCAGCACGCTGACTGGTTAGCTACTGAGGCATAGGCATGTACCCAATCCACTATACCTAGGGGTGAAAAAGCATACAGTTATAGACATCAACAATGACCAATCACTACCCTCAGGCAATATACAGGCACATTTCTGGTCCATCAAGAAGATGGCTGGCAGATGGGGCCTCCCTGGGTGTGAATACTGCACCTTTCGTGCCTTAACTGGAGGTTCAGCATCTACTTGTAACAACAGTGGGGAACTCGTAATGGGCCATAGGATATCACAAATGTACCATGAAGAAGCATTTCATGGTCTGCTGGTCCTGGGTATGTCACCTTTAAGACTGGGGGCCAGGTTCCAGTCACTCAGGGCACTACTATTTGCAAGTTTCTCTCTACCTCCTGTCCCCAAGGGGCAACAAGAGTCACCCAATGCATGTGGGGGGCTTTTATTTCCCAAGGCCACATCCAAGTGGCTGTTTGCCCTTGCTCTTGGCCTTCAGGTACAAACAAGAGAATATTCCCCTGTTTTCCCATGCCTGGTTTCAGCAAAGCAACCTTAGTCTGTAACTGCAGCTGAATTGGAGCTGCAGTCCAGTGGAGTAGCACCTGCACCAGAGCTTCCCCCCACCTCCAACTACTCTCATTTAGAGTCAGGAGGACAGTCCATAAGCATTTCATCCAACCCCTCAGTGTAGGGGTGGCAGCTGCAGATTGCAGGCCCTGCTTTAAGAGACTATTGTACCATTCAATCATTCCAGCAGCTTGGGGATGATAGGCCACATGGAATTTCCCATCAATCTGCAAGTCCTGAGCCCATTGTTGTACCAAAGCCCCAGTAAAATGTGTCCCTGGATCACTTTCAGTGATCAAGGGTCACCCATAAGCAGCACATAGCCACTCCAGCACAGCAATTACTACTTTCTAATCTGAGTGCCATGTGAGATAAGCAGCTAAAAGTCCTGTAGCTGTGTCCACACCTGTAATAACATACTTATATCCCTCTGAACTAGATAGGGGCTCAGTTACATCCACCTGCCACTGGGTCAGCAGTACCTGTCCCCTCACCAACTGTCCAGTAGTTCCCACAGGCCTTTGGGGATGCTCTTGTAAGCAGACAACACAGGTCTCACAAGTTTTTTGTAATTCTGCTAAGGTGACAGGTAGTCCCCCAAGTTTTGTTAGTGGATCACATGGTCTTTTGTCCAGCATGTAAGAGGTAATGGTGTAGCCACTGAGCCACTTTCCTTCCTGTGAGACTGACAGGTACTGTTTCTAGCCACCGCACCTTGGGTAGAGTATTAGCCTCATGCATCCCAGGGGTGCATGTCCAGTAACATGATATACAGTGATTTGTTTCTGGTGGCTTACCTCCCAGAGATCTTGCCACAAGATCTCTGTTCCCACAATGGCCTATGCAAAACCATCCATTTATTTGCATACCATCTAGAAATCCATAATATTAGCCCCTGGTACATGGCCCAACTCTCTGTGCAAATAGTCAGGGGCTGTGCTTCATTAATAACCATGAGCCACACAGCCCAGAGTTCTGCCCACTGGCTACTCTGACCCATGCCAGTGTCAAACCAGATTATGTCTGTCTCTAGTTGAATTGCTACGGTGGTCCACACGGTGGTCTGACCCCTCCTGGGCCCATCAGTGTACCATGCATCTGAGGGAATAGGTGGCTGGCCTTTGTGGAACAGGCTAGCTTCTACTTCTTCTATAGGGACAGGAACACTAGATTTCTCATCTACATAAGTAACAGGACCCAGCACTTACTGTAGCTCAGCCTGCAAGGGCCTAGTGGACAGAGTACTCCTTTGTTGTAGAGAAGCCCCCCACTTAGCCAACTTGGGCATCTGAGCCATTGCTCTATGAGGCTTGGCCATCCAGTCCTGGACCCACCCTGCAATGGGATAGGTGGCCTGAACTGTCACAGGGACAGTTCCTGTTATAGCATCTGTGGCCAACAGGGCAGTATATACTGCAGCCAATTGTTTTTCAGTCAAGGAGTATCATACCTCTGCTCCCTTCCATAGTTGGGACCAGAAACCTGAGGGTTGACACGGCTGTTCTGATCACTGCCACAAACTCCATCCAAAGCCTTCCTGTGTCACATGCACATTTAGCTCACAGGGTCTAGCAGGGTCCAGAGCATGCAAGGCCTGGGTGCACTTAATGCTGTGTTTTACTTGTTGGAAAGCTTGTTCCAAGGTTGGGGTCCAGTTCCAGTTTGCTTCTCTTTTCACCAGTGAATACAAGAGACAAACAACCTGGGCTAGATGGGGCACAAATGCTTTCTAGTGCCCCAACAGGCCCCAAAATGTCTGGAGCTGTTTCACCATGGTAGGGATCAGAGATGGCTGAATATTATCTATCACTGCAACAGGGATGACTTCTGTCTAACCCACAGAAGACCCCCAAGAATCTGACAGACAATCTAGGCCCTTGCAGCTTAGTTTCATTGACTGCTCAGCCTCATGACTTCAGGTGTGACAACACTTGTGGCACTGCCTTCTCTGACTCTGTAAAAGCAACACTGGTTAGCAAAATGTCATCAATGTAATGGAACAGGCGTACCTCTGGAGACCTTGACCATTTAGCCAGGTCCTCTGCCACAAGCCTGTGACAGGTAGATGGCCTGTGCAAGTACTCTTGAGGGAGTACAGTAAAAGTCCACTGTTGGCCTTCTCATGTGAAGGCAAAGTGATCTTGACTCTCCGGAGCAAGGTCAATGGAGAAAAAGGCATTTGCTAGATCAGCTACAAAGTGTTAAGTTCCCAGCTCATTAGTTAACCAGTTCATTAAATCCACCACAGAAGGGACTACTGCATGTATTAGAGGAATGACCTTATTGAGCTCCCAGTAATCAACTGTCATTCTTCATGTACCATCTGGCTTTTTTACTTGCCACATAGGAGAGTTAAAAGGACCATGGGCAGCCCTAATACGCCCACCTTCTCCAACTCCCCGATAGTGGCTGTAATTTCCTCCTATCCTCTGGGCAACCAATATTGTTTCACTGCCATTACCAGTGGTGGAGGTGGCAATTACACAGGGAGGTGGCTAGCATGTCCCCTCAAAATGCCTTTTACCACTCACACCTGCAGGTGAAACTCTCCTGCGGTTGTGTGTAGCCACAGACTCTGGAGTATGTCAATACCCAGGACATACTAGAGAGTGGGGGATACATAAATGGTGTACTCATGGGGGAGGGGCAAATGCCCTATACCCAGAAAGAGTTGTACAGCCTTCACCCTCACACTTTGTCACCCATAGCCGTCAACAGAGACCTCAGGCCCCAGACACTTCTCAGGCTTTCCATGTAAGAGGGTACATTCAGCTCCTGTATCCACAAGAGCTAACACTCGCTGGACATTTTCAGGGGACCAATGAATAGGCAATTCGACATGCAGCCTCCGGTCCGTGCCTGTCTACTGAAGATGGATCCTTGGCCTCTCCCCTAGCCAAAAGTCCAAAGGATATCTCCTCCTTCATCTCGGGAGATTGATGCAGCCAAATGATCTTCCCGCTAGATTAGGACGGGCTTATTGGGGCTCTCAGGGCACACCCCCAGATTTCCCCATCCATTTCTTCTTCTGGGGCTGCAGGAAGTGTTGGTCAGCTTGCAGCTGCTTCCAGAGCTCTAACAGGTTCATATTTGATTTCCTTTCAATCTTAGTGTGATCACTCCAGCCCCTAAAAGATCTGACCACACCTATGTTCTAGTAACCTGCGCGAAAGCACAGTTCAACCAGGAAACAGAAGGACTCAGAGAGACTGTACAAACAGCTTTTTGTTGTTGGCGAGACTGCTTCTCCCAGATTGGCCACCATAGTCCTGACGTTGTTTATGTGACAACCCACATACTGTACCAGAATCCCCATTAGTGAGCTGAAGGAGGTGCGGGGATTGTGCTGGAGCACAAGATCCTTCATTCCAGCTGTAAAAGATTCATCATCAGGGCCCTGTATATTGGGGTTGAATATGACCTGGCACATGCCTAACTCCTGCAAGATTTGCACTAAGTCTGTAAAGCACTGCCACTTACTCACCGTATCTGGCACGTCACCCACATTTGCCTAGACAGTAAGTATAGCCACCATTACCCGCTCCATCAAAGAATGTGAGCCCTGTCCCCCACCTTGCCTCCAGCTATTCTGCAGCTCCTGGCACAAGGATGGGTGTGTTGTGATGGATGCTAACTTTTCCATTTGAGTGGCATTGCACATGATTCTACCCACTCCTAAATCCCACAGGCCAAGAGCCATGCAGCTAAGAGCTCCCCAGGTTGCTAGTGAAACTGATTCATAAAATCCACCAGTTTGTCCTGTGTGTAAGGTCTATAAGTGATATGTTCTACCACTTGAATGAGACCTGCAGGGTTCCCCCTAGGTGCCATAGGTTGCTGGGATTTCATTTTCTGTAACACTATGGGGTGGGCCTTCCAGGAATGTGATTCTGCATCTATGTCATCTCCCTCTGCTTAGACTGGCCTGCTGCAGCAGGAGACGGGGATTGGCGTTGCTGTTCTGTTGCTGGCAGATCTTCTTCTAGGCACCAATTCTGGCTTCCAGGGCTTCTTCTTGTCCTTAGATCTCATGTAGTTTCGCTGCACTGGGAAGCCTGGTCTCTGTCTCAGCTTGCAAAGCTGTAAGAAACACCCATCCTATGGCCTCATCGGCTGCATGGGTGCTGGCCACTCCAGGGTCTCTCCAACCTCCAGCAGGGCTTTCTCCATGGTGTCATGTGCACCACTGACATCCAGCCACTCTCTTGGTGGGGCCCGTGATGCCAGGACGCTTGCCACCAGGTGCCACATCCTGGTATGAGACTACCTATCAAGGCTTACCTTAGGGAGCCCCAGGGGCTCCTCTGTGTGAATCCGGACTATGCCAATTGTGTTGCAGCTGGTTAAGGCCTGGCAGGTCCACTCTAGATTCCGGGAGATGGAAGAAAATGTGCAGAGTCATGTGGATGCTTGGTATGCCTTACTCACAGGTGGGCGAACCACGCATGCTGCAAGCTATGTGTCCCTAAATGCTACACTGCATGTCACCTGTTCCCTCTCTTACCTGTGTCCTAGCAGGGAGCCTTTACTCCCTTAAATACTGAAGACAGACAAAGCTGGCAGGGAGCCAAAAGAGGTTGAGATTCTACACATGTGAGCCCACTCAAGGCTGTGGGAGTACTTAACAGAGCCCAGTCTCAAGGCTATGAGAACACTATTGATCTTAGTTCCCCAGACACACAGGTGAGGAAGCCAGATTGCCTGTTTACCCTATAGCTTGCTTTAGTCCTACCCTCTGGTTTCACTCATGAGGAAAATCACTGTTCATTTCATTTAATAAGCTTTCCTTATTCATCTGTTACCTGTTAGTCACAGGGCAAGGCTGGAATGCACTACTGTGAATAAGTCCCACCTGATCTCTGCTCCATGGTAAAGTCTCATGGCAAAGGAAGGGAAGCAGCACATACATACACTGTATTGAGTTCTGTGATGAGAGAAGCCCAAGATCTTTGAGACACATGAAGGGAAATACAACAGGTGTGGAGCATCAGGATGGGCCTTGAATAGAAGGTGAAGGGTGAGAAGGAGGAAGGAGGGCAACCAGTGAGGGGAGTGGGAAGAGAACTCCAGACAGGGTTGGAAATGAGAGAGGGTGGCCCTTTGGGAGAGATAAGTGATTAGCTGAGTGTCACATAATTGGTGGATAACTGCAGAACTGTGACTTGTAAAGGAATGAGGCTTTGATTGTATTTAGACTTAAAATTTATAAAAAGCCATTTTATTAAACTCAAGCTTACTGTAAACAACTGTGGTAGGGAAAGAGCAATTAGGAAGAACTGTATCAAATACTGGAAGTTGCAGTAAGGTTTTTATATAATAAAAATGAAGGAATAAGCTCTGGGAAATAAAGAGCTCCCCAATTTTTACTATAACAGTATATATATAATAAACACTATAATAAGATAAATAATAATAACCTTTCATGATTTCATTGAAAGTTTATTTTTGGAGTAATTAACCCGTACAATTTATGTAGCTTTACTATCTCCTTCATTAAACTGTTTTTTTAACTTTTCACAATTATCTAAAATATATTTTTCCAAGTTTTTCTGTCCTGATATGTTTATATTTTAGATAAATATAGGCTCTGTAATAAAACTTGGAAGAATTTTCTTCCTTTTTCTACTGAATGTCAGGTATTCAGCAAGTATTTCCTGAGCAGCTGGTGTGTGCCAGGCAGTGTTCTAGGCACTGGGGATATAGCAGTGACCAAAACATATGCAGTACTGGCTCTCCAGGAATTTATATTGTAGTGCGGGGAAGATTATATGTACACCAACCAGCCAATAAATAAAAGTATTTCAGGGGAATTGGCGTTATAAAGAAAAATAAAGCAAGGTCTGGGGGCAGGGGGAGTAGGGAAAAAGAGAGGTCCTATTTGTAAGGAGATCAGAAAAGCCTCTCTGAAAATGGGGGTCAGATTAGAGTGGTAATGGTGAACATGGGGAGAAGTGGGGAGATTCTTGATATATTTAGAATGCAAAGTCTACAGATCTGTGGAGGATTGAAAGAAGGTTGAAGTAGACACATACGTTGGGGCAAGAAGATGAGAATATAGAGAATTTTGTTAATGACAGGCCCGGACCAGAAGATAAAAGTCTGGGGCTTGGGGTTGTATGTGACATTGGGTCAGATTAGGGAATTTATGGAGCCATATGATAATGACAGTCAGGAAGATGTCAATGACTTAGGATCCCTAGGTGCTTAGGGTGACTGAGGTAGTCAGGGATGGTGGACATGACAGGGTTGTTCCTGGTGAACCCCAGGGCAGGTTGTGATGTCAGAAAATGAAGGCAAAATTCCCAGGAGCACACAGGGCTTTGTGGGACTTCACCTCAATTACACTGAGATGGGGTAAATTGTGGTGGAAGAGTGGGGCACTGGGGCAAGCTAAACTCTATGTGTGCTTTCTGGCACCTAGGAGATGCAGGATCAAGGCAAACATATTTTGTTGGGCCCCTATCTGTATAAACAATGTGATTAAAAAATGTCTCACAAAATTGATAGGTCCATTGGAGGTGATTCATTCATAAAGATTTAAAATAATGGACAAGGAAGTGGTACTTAAGTATTTTTAAATTTTTCAATCTAAGGATGTGATGAGTTTTCATAGTGCCCAAAAAACATTTGTTTCCATTCAGATCCAAAAACTATGTTCTTCATCTTCTTTCAGGGAGATGGGAATATACTTAAACTCAAATGTGCCCTTCCTGGTTAATTTCATATCTTTCACTGTGAGTGAAATAAAAGGTAGTAACCATTATTACTCATATCATCATGGCTCTTTGAAACTTGTATTGAAATGACATGAATCTTCTTGACGGTGCAGTTTCCTAGTACCAACTATTTAATACTGTTTATATCATAACTCATGGTGTGACATCATCTATGATGCCATCTGTGATACTGGTTTCGATTGATTCTCACTGTGCTTCAGGGATGATGCCCACAGATGTAAGCTTTAGCCAGAGTGTGCAGAGAAGTGAATTTTGGTCACGTTGAACCTTTTTTTCATGATTTCTTAAATACAAACATAGGAAAACACACCTTACACAAATTCTCTTAAACTCTTTAGCCCACAATCACTGCATTCCTAGAATATGATCTCTTTCAGTGTTGGTTGCATTTTGCCTTCCACATGACAATCAGTGACGAACATAGGCCAGCAGCCTATGCACAGAGCAACTAGAGTTTCATTAGCAAATGCATGAATCTTCAATCCTTTTCCCACAGGGGTTGGGACAGACCTGGGAGATGGCAAAGTCATGATATCAATCATTGGCAAGAGACGACTTCAAGTAAAAGGGCTTGTTGGCATTGCTGAGCTTACCTGGCTACCCACTACGACAAATTCAGGTAGCAGGACCCCAGATCACCTTACAGGTGCAAGTCCTAGAGTTACTCTAGACATCTGATTGACCCTGAATAGGCAGGGTTTTAAAAGTTTGGAGAGCTGCTGAAGGGGAGAAACAAAAACCAGGCCTATACCACCTGGACAAGGGCTCAGGAACCCCACCTGGTTGGTAACTATGGGATGGGGAGAGACTCATACTCCAAAGTGTGCCCTTACTTCCCCTCCCTGATCCTTCCCTCTTCTGTGCTTGCCCAGGTCTAAGAGTAGTACTGTCTGACCCCATAGCTCACAACCTAGCAAAATCAAATTTAATTTTATTTAGGCTTTTGCTTCAAATTTATTAGTCAGCAAATCAAACCTGTGCTTAGTCCCTGGGTTATAAACATTCTATATCTTTCCACACTCTCATCAGCACAAAGAAGGTATATACAGAAAAGTGGCTGACTAAACAAAGAGATTTTTAAACCCAGGTGACTCCTCAGTTTTCTTTTAATTAAAATCATATTTTTAAGGGAAACTTGTATTTCTGATATCATATTTTTCTTTCCTGATGGCTTATTACACTATTCTTTTCCACAGGCTAGAGTGCAGATCTCCTGGTCCTGAGGCCAAGGTGACCTAGGACACACAAACCACATCTGTGTACACTGGTAAATACTGGAAGCCACAGACAACAAGGAAGGACTGAGCTCAAGCCCCACTTCACCTTGCCACACCCCACCCTGAAACACCAGTGGGCTCTCCCTGGCCATCCTCTCTGTCTATTGGTGAGCAGCTTAAATGGGAGCATTGCTGAGTTTTCAAATTTTTGGCCCTTGTACATTTTTATATTTTGTTCTTCTCCTACCTTTATTCCCTTCAATTATTCTTGGTACCTGGGCTATATACTTTTAGGGAAAGAAAGCATACTCACGAAGTTTTGTAGAAAATAAATTTCTAAATTTAAGAATATTCCCATAAACTAATGCTACAATACCTGTAATGTTTTATCTTTTAGTTAAACTTTATATCAACATTGACTGTTCCTCAAAGAGGTTTATGTAGTCCTTGACTTTCACACAGCCTTTCCATGGTCTCCCCACTCTCATGTGTTGGACGTCCAGAGCTCTGCTGCTCAGGGCATTTATGCTCCAGCCTGCAAACAAATGTTAAGCCATGTTATAGTGGTTCTGTCTTTCTGTCAACATTCTATTCTTGCCAGTCATTGTTTGTGGATGTTCATACAATTATTTAAATATCAATAGCCTTTTGCTTTTATTTTCTTATAAAAATACCTGAAGGGTGGCAAGATGAAAGGGCCAGTATCGAAAATGATGCAGTTAGGTATGCTGAGGGCAGGTCATTGTGACCTTTATTTGGATGCCCCATGGACATGAAATGTTTGACTACAAGTTTAGTTGCAGAAGAAAAGAGCCAACTAGAGGGCACAGATGACAGACATCAAACAAAGGCAAGGTGTGCTGAGGGTGAAACTGGGGTGCCCACACAAATGCTGATTGAGAATGAGTAGGGATCCAAATGCAGGGAAAAGTACACCAGGCTATAAGGACACAGCTTCTTGCCTGCCTCTTCTTAAAGAAGATGGCTGGCATTCCACTTGCACTTGAAGACCATTTTAAGAAACTTGACTTACACCATTACATAGAATTAGCTAGTCCTTAAATAAGTTTTAAATAAGTTTCTTCTTTAGGCTAAGAAACTGGCAGTTGAGGTAGGGAAGAAATTATTTCAAAATATGTATTTTTATCTATACTTTAAGTTTATTGTTTTTAATGTATTAAATAATGTGTATATATTACATATTCAGGCAAAAATATTTTAAATGAAAATTGTGGATTTTATAAAGTTCTGGGCTGTCTAAAAGCAGAACTCTCTGTGTTTGACTATCAGACTTCCAAATACATTTTCAGGAAGTCATTATATACGAATGTAAGGGACTTTATCTGTGTATATCATTTATTGGGGGACCATCTAGTTAAGAACACTGTGTTGTTCTTTGGAAAAAGGATATTCTCTCTTATAATGCAAATGTTTTGAGTCTATTTTCTGTATGTTTCCCTAATTAAATAGAGAAATAGCCTTCAGTATCAAGGTCACTTGCTCACTGGCTTTTAGACTGCTGCCTGAAGACATTTAAAAGGCAACAAGTTAATAACATTCCGAAACCACTGACAGTTATGGACCTGACCATGTGCTAGAAATATTGTCACCATGATTGTAGAGCTGATCATTTTATGGTGAAGAAGACAATAATCAAGAGACCTCTGTTTAGTTTTCACAGGAAAAAGTTGGAGGTAGACCCTACTCCCATCCCCATGGCTTGCCTTTTCCTGGAGTCTCAGGCTAAAACAAATCAAAACCTTAACAAAATGCTTACTTGAACTTCTAAGTGAATCAAGTATATATTCCTTTGCCAGTAGATCTGTTTTTACTTTTTTCAAATATTTTACAGGAGAGTTGCTCACAGCATCATGCTCAGAATAGCTTGAAGCTTGTGATGACCTATTTTTGAACAATCCCCAAAATATAGATTTCTAAATATATGTTTTCTTAATTTATATTTTGAAGTTATAATCCCTAGTCTGTGACTAAATGTTTATAGATACCAAAACAAAACTTTTCATTTAAAGCTATATCTTACTTGCATTTTGAAGAAAAAACAAATTTTAAAATCTAAATATTTAATAATTTCATCCACTTGATTTTCTGGGTTAGGTTGGGTTTTAAAGTATTTGGTGCCTTTTGAACCAGATTCCCAGTGGAAGATGAAGGTATTCCTGTAATAGACAAAGCAATTGAAACATTATTGAATATGATGATGGGTGGGAATTTATGTTTTTTTTTAAGATTTTATTTATTTATTTTTTTAGAGAGGGAAGGGAGGGAGAAAGAGAGAGAGAGAGAGAAACATCAATGTGCAGTTGCTGGGGGTCATGGCCTGCAACCCAGGTATGTACCCTGACTGGGAATCGAACATGCAACACTTTGGTTAGCAGCCCGCGCTCAATCCACTGAGCTATGCCAGCCAGGGCTGGAATTTATGTTTTTAATAATATACACACATTGCATGTTCAAGCAAAAATGGATGACTTTAATCACAACTATGGATTTTTATAGTGCGCTAAGGTCTCTAGAAGCAGAACTCTCTACATACATACTATCTAACTTTCAGATACTTGATTTTTGTCAGAAATTTGAGAAAGTGCAACAGACTCTATAATATCTGAAACCAATTTTGAAAATATATAAATGCACAGTCAAGAAAAGTCTGGAAAGATATACTGAATTACTAACAGTGGTTATACTGGTTGATGGGATTATAGGTTTTATTTTTTTTTCTGTCTTTCCCAAAAATTCTATAATAAAAATGCATTTTTAAAGTAACTCAAACCATGCTTTTTAAACATGGAAAGGAAAAATTTTGGAATAGGTAGGTAGTACTGTTAAGGCCTTGCGATTCCTCTGGTTCCCGGTAGTTCTAGAATTGAGATTGGCCTAGTAGAGGTTTAAGAAACAAAGTATTTCAAACATTGCCTGTTTTCATCAACAGTGTAATAATCCCACTTTGCATTTCATCTGTGAACCTTTAATGCTTTCTTTATACCTAATAATAAAACATAAAGTTACTAAATAGCTCAAGCCCCAAACCTTGAATAAAACCTTTTTAAACCTGAAAGTTTTAAAATTTGTTAAAAATAAACTTGGAGCCAACACTAAGGTAGAGGTGCTCATATTTAGGCATAAGTAGATGTTTGTAAATATTTATTGTAGATAAAATACACACTGAAGTCAAAGATCCTATCTTAAAAGATCAATGATTAGATTAACTGATTAATTACTTGGGAGAAAACAGTTAGCTGTTGCCTAAGACAGGACTTTTTACAGCACTTGCCTGAGAAGTGAGAGGATATGAATTGTTCTTCACATTTTTTTTAATCTCTGTGAATGCAGGCAAATCCATTTCTAATCTCAGCATTTTCAGTTTGATTTTCTGTAAAGCAAATTTGCCTTCGCCAGTGAGTGACAACTCCCCTTGGTTCAGGGACTACCAGGAGTATTTTAAACAGCTGTGCTAGCCCACACTAGGCCTTTAAGAATTTAGTAACCTTTCAACTGATTTCTTCTTACTATTTTTATGCTGGCCTTGCTCTGCCAAAGCTGAAACAGTTTATCTGTCTTATCTCTCCTAGGAGAGCGTCAGGCTGTAGAATTCAGTTTACTTGGTTTTTCTGTGATTACCTGTCTAAAGTCCATGTGCCGGATGTTTCAAAAGGTCAAAACTCAAAATGTCAGAGTCTGGAGTAAGGGAAGGTTTATTGGTGGAGGAGGCACTGACAGAGAAGATGGGAGCCCTGATGGTATCTTAAATCCATCTTCTGAAAGGACAGAGTTCAGGCTTCTTTTATGTCAAAGGACATGGGAAATGGGAGGGGCAAGAGGTGCTGGACAACCCCAGACATCTGAGCACCAGCAGGGGTCTGAGAAAGATCAGGAAACCTCTTTGTTCTCAGTCCATTGACCCCAGCTGGTTTGAGTACACTCACAAGGCTCCTGCAAATTCATAATCAGTAATAAACAATAATAAATGATCATCATTTTTGTTCATATTTCCCCCATCTCCTCAGGAGAGGCACCTTCCAGCAAGAGGCTTTTTTTTTTCTAAAAAATCAGGCTGATAGCAAAATTTATGTAATGATCACCATGTCTGTATGGAAGACTAAGCAGAAGTTATTAGCTTGAAGGTCATGGGAACGGAGCAGGCTTAAAGGTGGAGTAAGAGAGACTGAGCATTTCACTTTGTTAGAATGTGATCTCGGTATTGATGGATTCAAGAAAATTTATGATTTTTAAACCATCCAGTTTTTTTTCATTAGTGTGAGAGGAAAGTTCTCTTAAAGCTTTCTACTCTCTAAATTCTAAGTGGAAGCAGAACCAAAATCTTTTCTGTTCTGTCTTATATTTGGGATCTAGAAAAAAAACTGGCTTTTTCAATTCCACCAGACTCCGGATTCTAAACCCTCTCAATTCAGTTTCACTTTTGCTTGCTGTTTCCTTCTTGTGTTTGTCTCTTTCTTGTAATACCTAGCCAAAGGCAGCCAGTATACGCTATTTGCATTCTTTTTTCTAACACCTTCCTCCAGAAATTATGCTCTACCTCCCCAAGTTATTGCAGCTGGAAACTTTAGAAAATGTTTTGCTATGGCATAACATGGCTCAACAGCTTTTTAATCCCCAATGTCTGTGTCTTCACTGCTTCCCATTAATAAACATTCTAAGAAAAAGCCTTATGTTTCTGTTATGCAGTATCCACAAGGGACTGGTTTCTGGTTAAGAAAAATTATGTTACGCTGAGCAGTTGTTTTAACACTGAGGTTTGTGTCTCACATAAACTTAGATGCAGATTGGGTATCTCTTCTCTGTCTGGTAGCCACGCCCTTCAGGACACATGGCCTCAAAATTTGTATGTCAAGAGAAGGATGAAAGCAGCACATTGACTTTTAACCATTTTGGTCTAAAAGTGACCATGTCACTTCTGTTCACAGTCCAATGGCCAGAATTACTCACAGCCCCGACCTAAATACAATGATGCTAGGAAACAGAGGAGAGAATAGACATTTGGTGAGCACTACCGTTGTTACTCTGTACTCTGTCATTCCAATATCTGATCAAAAGAGGAACAAGATTCCCCTTTCTCTTATTATTATATTTGAAAAAAAGCTAGTAAATATATGTCAGATAGTAGTATTGTCTGGTAATGCACAAGCAGGGATCAGGCTACCAGAAATTATTCATTAACCTCTGCCCTACCTCTCCCCTCAAGTTTCTCATGAGGCTTAAGTTAAACTTACACTGAAGGACATTTAAGCTCACACAGCCCCTTCATGCCTTTCTAGGCAAATCACTTCCAGACTTAGAAAGCACTGATAACCATAGGTGACATTAGACTGGCACACACCAGTGTGGCACACTGCTGTTTATAGCTGGTTATCATTACACTTGGTTGAGTATCCACTTTATTGGTATCCACTAATGGGTCAGTGCACCCATTGAAGTGCAACCTAGGTTGGACAGGGTGGAGCCTTAGATAATTGCCAGGGAAGGACAACTCGTATGAACCAGATTGATGGGGTCTCACATATGGTGTCACTACTCTGTGGTTCTGTGTGGAAGAGGGCTCAGACAAGGGACAATGGCCACTGTCTGGACTCTGGAGTTTTGTCTAGGAGGAAGCTTTCCCCTGGCAGTCACCCTGATGTCAGACACTTCAGTTTCTCCCTGTATGCCACTGGCATTCCAGTGCTGGAGCTCAGAGGGAGTGAGTCTGTGTGAGTCTTAAGGCCACTGTGGGCCCTTTAAGAGGAGATGCCTGAGAATCCCACAGTTTCTTCTGCTACCCCAGTCCCTACTGGGTTTTACAGCCAAATGTTATGGGACTTATCTTCCTGGCATGGAACTCTGGGCTGTGTGGTCTGACATGGGGCTGGGACCCCTTGCTGCTGAGGTATCCCTCCCAATTCTTATCCACCACATGTGGGTGTGGTACTGTCCATTCCATGTCTCTGCATCTCTGCCCCTCTTACTCTTCTGTATGAATGTGACTCCATTAATTCCTTGATTGTTGGACTTCCATACAGCTTGATTTCTTGAAGATTCTGGGCAATAGTTGTTTGCAATATAGTTGTAACTTTTACTGTGGTTGTGCAAGGAGGTGAGCTGTGTTTACCTGTGCCTCCATCTTGACCAGAAGTCTCCAGTTCTAAAGCTACTCGCTTGACTTTTGAAAAATGTTTTCTTTCACAAAAACCTTCACATAGGAAAGTTCCTTGCCTTGTTCGGTGTTAGTCAAATGTTTTCTCTTTAATTTGAAGACAGATTATCCTCTCTCAAGGATACTTTGTATTTCTTTTTTTTATTGAATTTTTGGGGTGACATTGGTTAATAAAATTATATAGGTTTCAGGTATACAATTCTACAATACCTCATCTCTATATTTTATTGTGTGTTTACCACCCCAAGTCAAGGCTCCTTCCACCTCTATTTATCCCCCTGTACCCTTTTCTACCTTCCCTACCCTCCTTTCCCTCTAGCAGTCACCATACTGTTGTCTGTGTCCATGAGTCTTTCTTTTTTTTCTTTGCTTAATTTTTTCACCCTTCATATCCACCCCAAACTACCTCCCCTCTGACAGTTGTCCGTCTGTTCTCTCTATCCATTTGTCTGTCTCTACTTTGATTGTTAGTTTATTTTGTTTATTAGATTCCTCATATAAGTAAAATCATGTGGTACTTGTCTTCCTCTGATTGGTTTATTACTCTCCACATCTATCCATGCTGTTGCAAATGTAAGATTTCCTTCTTTTTTATAGCTAAATACTATTCCATTGTGTAAATGTACTATAGCTCTTTTATCCACTAATCTACTGATGGCGCTTGGGCTGCTTCCAAATTTTGGCTATTTTAAAGAGTGCTGCAATGAACATAAGGGTACATATATTCTTTCATGTTAGTATTTTGGGATTATTTGAATATATTTGCAGAAATGATATTGTTGGGTCATAAGGCAGTCTCATTTTTAATATTTTGAGGTAACTCCATAGTGTTTTCCACCATGGATGCATCAGTCTGTATTCCCACCAACAGTGCACAAAGATTCCTTTTTCTGAGCATTCTCACCAACACTTGTTTATTTATTTATTTTTTGGGAGAGATGTGAAAAACAGATTTATTTGATAAAGTAAAAAAATCATAAACAAGAATTGGTATGTGGGACTTCATCAAAATTAGGAACTCCTGATATTTAAAAGAAAAGCCACAGACTGAAAGAAATGTTTTCATATGGCATATGATTAAAGACTTATGTTCTAAATACATATTTCTAAACTCTCAAAATGCAATAAGAAAATAAACAATCCAATAAAATATATGCAAAAACTTTGAACAAAAACTTCACCAAGGATGATATATGAATGACAAAGAATGTGAAAAAGTGTTCAACATCATTAATTGTTATGTAAATGCAAATTAAAATCATTACAAATTTATTACAATGGATGAAATAAACAAAAAACAACTGACCATAACAAGTGTTGCCAAGGATGTAAAGCAATTAGAACACTGCCGATAGAAATGAAACAGGTACAACTACTTTGGAAACAGCTTGGTAGTTCTTGTTGTTATTGTTTTTAGTTTAATTTTTTGATTCAATTTATTTAAACTAAAAAAAGAATTCAATTCATTTCTCACACTCAACTGCGCACCTCTGTCAACCACCAATTTGTTTTTTGTATCTATAGAATATGCATATTCTATAATACATATTAACATATATATTCTATGTACAAAAAATCATACAATATTAATCTTTGTCTGACTAATTTCACTTAGCATAATGACCTCAAGATCCACCCATGTTGTCACAAATAGCAAGATTCATTCTTTTTATGGCTGAATGATATTCCATTGTAAATATAACCACAATTTATTTATCCATTAATCTATCAATGGACACTTAGCTGGCTCTTTTTTTGACATCTTGGCTATTGCAAGTAATGCTACAATGAACATGGCAGTACATATATCTTTTTGAATTAGTGTTTTCATTTTCTTCAGATAAATACACAGAAGTAAAATTGCTGGATCTTATAGTTCTGTTTTTAATTTTTTGAGGAACCTCCATACTGTTTTCCATAATGGCTGCACCAAATTGGCAGTTTTTTAAAAGTTAAATGTAAATTCTCCATACAATCTAGCCATTCTACTCCCAGGTATTTACCCAAGAGAAATGAAAGTATCTTTCCATAAAGGATATACACAACTGTTAGACTTGAAACCATAAAAATCCTAGAAGAAAACAAAGGCAGTAAAATCTTGGAAATATAGCAATATTTTTTTCTGATACATATAACCTTGGGCAAGGGAAACAAAAGGAAAAATAAACAAATGAGACTACATCAAACTAAAAATTTTTTGCACAGCAAAGGAAATCATCAACAAAATGAAAAGACAACCCACTGAATGGGAGAACATATTCACTGATACATCTGATAAAGGCTTAATATCCAAAATTTGTATGGAACATATAAAACTCACCCCCCAAGAAAAGAAAATCCAATTAAGAAATGGGCAAAGGAACTGAATAGACACATCCCCCAAGAGGATATACAGATAGCCAATAGACATATGAGAAAACACTGATTGTCACTTATCATCAGAGAAATGCAAATTAAAACACACAATGAGATATTACCCCATACCTGTCAGAATGGCTATCACCTATATACCCTCTTTAAGTATCATTTCCTCAATCTAGTATTTTTCACTCATAGAAGTGACCACAATTTCCTTTCTCTCTGTCCTCACACAATCCTTATTCTGTGCTGTGTTTTTTTTTTTTTTTGAGTTTTTATTCTCCCTCCCGCTTCTGGACACCTTACATATGGCCCTCCCTGCTGCACAAGTTCATTTGAATAATGTAGTCTGATCCCATTTAAACTATTTTACCAGTAACTGAAAATCTGGTGAATGTACTTATTAATCACTATTTTATATAACACCAAACCAATTCTTCCATCAATGATACTAAAATTTTTATTGCAAGAAAAAAATGAGAAGATAACTACTTGTAAGATACTAACATTTTTGCCACAGATAGAAGCTGAATAGCTGGCTCACCATATTGTACCAGGCAGGTTTTCAGAAGCAGGGTTTTTATATATCGGTCGCTGCTGATGAAACCTTCTGTAAAAGCAGATCCGCTAACTTCCTCACAGATGCATTGGAACGACAGGTTTCCCCTGCCTCAGACATGAACAAACTACAGATGGTAAATACTCCTTCCCTCTAAAAAGTGAATTTATTTCTCTTTTAAATGTCTGTTAAAATGTAAATTCCCCCCAAAATAAATGCAGCTCTGCCACTGCAGGTTTGCCAAAGTCTTTGTTCTTAAATATTCTTAGATAAAACTGCCCTTTGGGAAGTTACACTCTTGGAATAAGTAGCATTTAATGCTTGGATAATCAAGCTGATTTTGTCCAGGATGCTGTCATTATTTCTAAGAGAAAAATAGCACCAATCATGATAGAAATGGCTCTTCTCAAATTGGTGGTTTAGAGCTGTAATTCCTATGCCTCCCCGAAATGATACATGATAGATAGACAGACAATTATGTAAAAATTACACAAGGGATAAATGAAAATGGAGCAAAAACTGACATCACATAGAAGGTATGTGACTGGAGACTGAAGCATTTGTGTGACAGGAAAAGCATCAATAAGGAGAGAAATAGTGGTTAAACTGCCCCCTTAGAAGTGCTGGGAAGAACAGTTTGGGGACGTTAGCCTGCCTGTGTGTCTTGATAAAAGAAAAACTTGAAGTCAGAATAGAGAAATTAACCAACCTATAAGGTTTCAAACTTTCAAAGAAAACAATACCAGCTGATTCTAAGGACTGATCCCGGAAAGTGAAGATCTTGTGCACAGGTGGCAAACACAGGCTGAATCTGGCCCTCTACCTTGTTTTATGCAGCCTGGCACCTTGTTACTACCAAGTGGCAGCACTGAGCTCTCACTTAACTATTAAGGAGTAGTTACATTTGTACAGTCCTAAAATTACATTCAGGCCTTGGAAGACTACCTCAAGGCTGATGTGGCCCTGGAGGAAAATGAGTCTGACACCCCTGTAATTATTGTGAGAGACTGTTTCCCTACAATCATATGGCTAGAAAGTGGTAGAAGCAGAAATTGAACTTAGGTCCTTCAGATCCCAGAGCTGCTGCTTTGCATCATACCAGATGGCCACATATTAAATTGGGAGGTAAAGACTTGAAGAAGAAAGAGGAGAAGGGTGGGGAGGGGGAGGGAGAGAGTGGGAGAGAGAGAGAAAATTAAAATCAATACAGCACAGTGGTGGTGGGGATCCTGAAATGCGATGCAAATAGAAAAATCACCAGCATGTACTTACAACTTTAAACATATATTTAATATAAATAAACAGATATATATGCATTTATAATTACATATATTTAGAATCAATATAACCCAATATTGATAAACGTATCATGTGCCCAAATCTTGATTTCTAAATTCCATTTTCCAATAAAATAATATTTTGGGCAAAGAAAAATTCAAGATGAGCCTAGAACATCTTATAGTTTCAAATACAAAGAAAGTGCTAAAAAATGAGGACATGTCAGGGGACACAAAAGCTGGATTGAGTGGGCTTCCACTAGCTAAACTGAGAACAACTTGAGAAAAAATAAACTTATTAATGGTAACAATGGATTACAACTCATAGCATAAAATACAAATTCACAAATCCATATCTATATAAATAATTTTTAAAATAAATAAATGGCAGAGGTGGGAAAGCTCTTCTTTACAGCATAGTTCCAAATGACAAATATAGAAAGTATGATGAAAATTAAAAATCACCAGTTGCCCAAATACCACAATAATTGTTTCAGGTAAGAATTACTAATGGATATAAAATTAGTGAGTGAAAATGTGATGAGATACAGACTGTTGACAGTCTCAAATGTCTCCCAACAACATACATATTTAATAACAGAGATAAATAGTGCTGGAAGACAACACCTTATTCAAGAGAACATATTAACATTATTATTAGTAGGATAAATTTAAATGTTTTGTCTTATGATATGATGCACTGAGGAGGATCCAGTGTCACTTCTGTGATATTCTTGGCCCAACTTTACCACACAAATTTAATCCTGATGAAACATCAGACAAATCCAATCTGAAGGACATTTTACAAAATAACTGGCAAGTACTCTACAAATGTTTCAAGGTCATAAAAAATATAGAAAGATATGAGAACTAAATGCAATCCAAGATGCTGGTTTGGATCCCAGATCAGAAACAGGCAATCAGTGGGAACAATAATAAAACTTGGATATGGTCTGTAGATTAATAGTACTATACCAACATTAATTTTCTGATTTAGATCATTGTACTATGCCTAAGTGAGATTTAACATTTAGGAAATCTCTGTGAAGTATATACAGACATTTTTGTACTATTTTTGCAAATTTTTTGTTAGTATGAAATTATTCCAAAATTAAAATTAGACACTAAGAAATATTTTAAATGAAGTGAATGACATTTCCTTTGTTTTGTCCAACAGTGTCCAATCCACAGCTTTCCAGGATGGGAGAAACTGACAGGCTCCTGGGCAGAGACTGAGGTGGACTAAGTTATCCTCATTTAGCCACAAGATGCACTATCCTTAAAGCACTATCCATGGACCAGCCACAGAGGTTATCATCTGGAACCTATTAAAAATGTGGGCTCTCCAGCCTATACCTACTACTACTACAATAACTGAATCAGCATCTACATTCTAACAGAATCTCCAGGCTATGTATATTATATATGTATATTATAAGTTGAAAATCCCTGATTTATCTTAGTGGTTCTCAACCTTGGCTGCCCATTGGGATCATCTGGGGAGTAAAAAAACATTCCTGAAGCTTAAGTTCTTAGAAACACTGATTTAATTGAAGAAAGGAAGACCCGGAACCTAAGGGGTGAAGGTGAGGGATGAAATACCAGAAGGTATTTTAAAGGTCTTATTTATTTACCCCTTCACTGGACAACTAATTTCGAGCCCCCATTATGGGCAGACACTCTTCAAAGTCTTAAGGTCACAGCAGTGAGCAACACAACCTTTTTGCTGTCATGAGCTCAACTTCTAGATGGGGAGATAAAAGATAAATACGTCAAGAAAATATACATCATACATGTATATTTGGGACTGTGATAAAAACTACAAAGAAAAAATAAAACCAGGTAATAGAGTAAAGTGGTAGACGTAAGGATGGAGAAAGAATCTTTAAGGTGGTCTTTTCTAAATGAAGGAAGGAGGTAAGAATATTCCACTAGAGGGAATAGGGAGTGATAAGGGAACAAGTTTGGGCAGTGAGGAGAATGGCAAGGCCAGTGTACTTAAAGTGGAGTGATGAGAAAACAGTGAGTGGTAGAAATTTCTCAAAGACATTACTGTGGAGCCTTGTGGACTGAGATAAGGAATTTGATTTTTATTCTGAGTACAATAGAGAATGATTAGTAGGGTTTGAATGGGGAAATTAAATTATCTGCTATACCTCTTAAAGATTTTTCTGGAACCTGGGTGAGAAATTGAGAGCAGGGACTGGGGACCAAGCAGAGACTGTGGCTTAGGTGAGAGATGTTGGTGGTGGTAGAAGAAGGAATTATATTTGGGATATATCTTGAAGGCAGAGCTGATAAAAATTCGTGCTACACTGGATTCAGGATATAAAGGAGAAAAGAAAGTCACATATGACCATTAGGTTTTGATCTCAGCAATAGGGTGACTGGTGATATCAGTGACTAAGATTGGACTACATAATGTACTTTGACTAGAAGGGATCACTTAGGTGTGGCTAGAAGACAAAACAAAACGAATAGAACCAACCACTGTTTTGAAGCCCCTTTCAGTTGAATCTGTACTATTTGCTTCTGATGAAATACCCACATCCTCTTGCCCTGGTGAGATGCTAGCCCTTTACTCTCCTCTCCAGTAAGAGTCTGGACTGAGCTGGTCAGACGTGGATGAAGAGAAGACATCTATGAGTAGGAGAGCTGAGGGGTCTTGGGACCCATTCCTCCTCCTCTTTCCTCTTCCCAGAAAACTCAGTATGGTGACTGACTGGCATTTCCTTTTTTCCAAGACACTGTGATCAACAAATGGTGAAGAATTTGCACATGTGAACTGATATTAATTCAATTATAAAATGACACTTCTAAAAAACTTCAGACAGATTTTGTGCTGTGCATAATTATTGTACAACATGGTGGATGAGCATACATGTCATAAATTTCCATTGTTAGGATTGCTATCATATAGCGAGGCTGACCAATTATATAATCAGTACTGTCCTGAGGTCTGAGATATCCAGAAAGACCTCTTAATTTGACAAGTTTCCTCTTGTAGAGACGTGGACACGAGGAGCTCTAAAGAGCATAATACTCTTCTTATTTTTTATCTAGGGAAGGGAGTTTTTAAATGAGTACCAATTTTAGAGAAGTGATGTGATCTAGAGAAAGAAGAGAAAGGCAGAACAGGCTGATGATAATGGCATTACGACTTATTAAATATCCCCTAAGCTCCAGGCACTTGACTAGTTGCTTTGCATATATTTTGTCTAACAATGATAAGAATCTTCAAAGAGGATATTACCATCCTCATTTATTTATAAGGTTAGTGAGGCTTAGATATAACCAGTGTTATTTTCTAAAGACACTTGGACTACAAGTAATATACCCATAATCTCACACCAGGCTACTTTGAACCACTCTCAATGGGCTAAAGAACTCTGTAGAGCCAAAATGATTCTATAGGGAGAGCATGACAGATCAATTTCTCACTTGAAGAAGATGTATAGACATTGTTTATATAGTATTTTCATGTTGAAGATCCTGTGTATGCAGAAACTGCCAACCTCATCTCAACAGTCTCATACTTTGGGGGAGATGAATATGTAATAGTAGGTCTTTCCTACTTCCGTGTGGTTTGTGATCTGCTGAGTCATACAGTTCACAACTCTTTCACCCTTTAAGCCCTTTATTGTAAGAGTAAGACTATCTACACTGAGAAAAGGCAGGTATATTTCTAAATTCAGGTGTCTTTTCTAGAAAATTACTTAATTTTTAGAGAGAGGGGAAGGGAGGGAGAAAGAAAGGGAGAGAAACATTGATGTGGACTTCCAGCCAAGGTGGAGGCATAGGTAGACACACTTTGCCTCCTCACACAACCATAAGAAAGATCACAACTAATCTCAAAACAAAATACAATAAGAACTGCCAGAAAATTGAACTGTATAGAAGTATGACCACCAAGGATGTAAGGAAGTAATATTCATCCAGATGGGTAGGAGTGGGGGAGACAGGGAGCTGCAGCAGAGAGGATGCAGTGAGGTGGCAGTGGTGAGGCAGTGGTAGCAGTCCCACATACACTTGTGGCAGATAAAAATTGGAAGGGACACCTGGGGTGCAAGCTATCCCAGCCCTGGGCCAGACTGTGCAACTCAGTGTTCCAGTGCCAGTAATAAAGCCTCATAACTTCTGGCTGTAAACACCAGTGGGATTGGGGGCAGCAAAAGAAACTGCTGGTTCTTCAGGAGAGTTCATTTAAAGGACCCGCATGTCCTAGAACATATGCAAACCCACCCACTCTGGGGATCAGCACCAGGACAGCAGCTAGAAGGGTGCCAGTCGCACACAGGAAGTGGAGGAAGTGGCTGGAAATGGGGTGAGAGCCAAGTAAGCAGCATTGCTCCCTTTCAGACCCCTCCCCCACATACAGTACCACAAAATGGTGAAGTGTGTTGCCCCATCCTGGTGAATACATAAGGCTCTACCTCCTATAGTGTAACAGGTACACCAAGATAGAGTATCATTCTTTTCTAAAAGCAACTCACTCAGGGTAGGGTAGAATTGCCCCACCCTGGAGGTGGGTGATGCTAAATGATAGAACCCAAATACAAATTTCAGGTTGGCTGAGAGACAGTCCAAGAACATCTGGGTTTATATTCAGTTTGGTCCTCCTTGTGGGTTAAATTGTGTCCTCCAAAAATATAAGTTGATATCCCAACTCCCAGTTTCTGTGAATATGATCTTATTTGGAATTAGGGTCTTTGGAGCTATAATCAAGTTAAAATGAAGTTATGCTGGATTAGGGTGTGACCTAATCCAATGACTGGTGCCCTTATAAAAGAGGACAACTTGGACACAGATACACAAGGAGAACAAACACCATGTGATGACAGAAGCAAGTACGGCTGCAAGCCAAAGAATGCCAAAGGTCACCACCAACCATCAGAAGCTCCAGAAGGAACCAATCTTGCTGACACATTGATTTTGAACTTCCAGTTTCTAGAACCACGAAATGTATTGTTATAAGCCACATAGTTTGTGGTGATTTATCATGGAAACCCTAGGAAACTAATTCACTCCTGTTATAAACAACAAAGGTGGATATAGTAGAAGACCAGTGGCAGAGAGAAGTGTCATTACTAGACTGAAGGACCAGTGGTAGGATGGAAGAGACAGAGAAATTCACCTCACCTCTTGTGATATCCCTCACAGGGTCACACAGAAACCTCTATATCTCCTCTCCAATGTATGTTGATAAGCTTGAAACCATCCTCAAGTTGGCAATGATGCAAGACAGCCTATCTAAAGACATGTAGGCTATCGGAACTGTTTGTATAGCTTAGAGAAATAAAACCTCAGCCAAAAAAGCAGTTCAAAATGAGTGAATAGACTTCTGGCCAAGATGGAGGCATAGGTACATGGGCTTCGCTTCCTCACACAACCAAAAGAAGGATAATGATCAATTTAAAAACAAAAAACAACCAGAACTGCCAGAAAATCAAACTGCATAGAAGTCCCAATAACCAAGGAGTTAAAAAAGAAATGTTCATTCAGACTGGTAGGAGGGGTGGAGATGGGCAGCTGTGGCAGAGAGGATGCACGGAAAGGCAGTGACTTGCCCCACATTTGGTGCAGATAAATCTGGAGGAACAACTGGGGAGCAAGACAGACCATGCAACCCAGGGTTCCAGCGTGGGAAAAGAAAGCTTCAAAACCTCTGGCTGGAAAAATTTGGAGGAGGGGTGGTGATGCGGCAGCGGAAGAAACTGCCACTCTCACAGGAGAATCCGTTGGAGGGACTGAACATGGGCAACTCTTATGGGTCTTCGAATTGAAAGTTCTGCACTAGGCTGTGCTATCTTGGATGGTCCGATCACTTGGGTTTAAATGCATCACAATAACTATGTGACAGCTATAAGATTGTACTGTCTGACACCCTCACTTGGGCTGGAAGATGTGAGTGGTAAGAGGGTTTCTACTGTCCCAATTTGCTAAGGGCACACCCTATCTATCTCCTCAGGATTCTGCTATTTTGATAGATGGTCTTTCAGTATCACAGAGAATTTTTACTGAGTGTTTTCTTAGCCCCAAACTTTAACATTTAAAGATATCTTCTTATCTGCCATCAACTTGGATGATTTCCAGAGATCTTACTCTATGTTACTTATGAGGCAGGATAGTAAGAAGCTAGGAAAATTCATTCATGAGTGGAATAGGGAAACTGAGACAGACAGCTGAACAAATGGCAGAACAATTTACAGGCAGATACAGGAGGTCACCTTCCTAGAGATAACATCTAGGCATCAGTTATATTTTTACTCTAGGCCCAGAAAGACAGCAAAACCAGGTGGGCAAAGCCAGGGCCAGCTGCAATGATTAAAGATCTCCTGCTCTGTAACTGACCAATCAATGGAGACCACGACCCTGAAAAAGCACACATGGAAAACTGATGAATATTCTGCTGAAACCCACCCCCCCGCCGCCACCCCCCTAAGATTCCTGCCTGCAAGGGAGGGATAAAAACTCAAGATAAAGGACCCAAACCAACATTTGTGCTCCCCCTCTGGGGAGCAGTCTGTATCAGTCCCTTTCCCATCTTCTTCTCTGACTTCTTCCCCCAGGCACATCCCCCTCTAAACTCTAAGGGACCCCAAGACTTATAATTAGGGGAGCAATGGGTAGCAGTAGCTCTGCCCAGACTAATCCCCTGAACCTGTCCCCAATGCCCCCTTTTCTCTGAGGGGGCTAGGCTAAGGCAGTCCAGCCTAGGCTTGCCTGTTGCTTCTTCTATGCTAACCTCTTCCTTGTTTTGCTGTCCCCAGCTTTAATAAATATACTATCATAGTCACTTGGACTCATGTAAAATCTTTCCTGCATGAAACTAAGAACCGACACACTACTAGCTGGCTCCAGGTAGACTTACTCAGGATCAGCTCCCTGTCTGGTAACACTTAAGTGTAGAACAACAAAAATTGCTTTCTACTTTTTGTCAATCCCAGGCAACATTTATAATCCTATTCAGTTGATAGTCAAAGCACAGCGAAACCAAGAAAAACATTGTGGATTGTCAAGAAGGGGACTTAAAAGAGTATGTTTTCACAAATCTCTCTACCTTACATAATATTTGGGATTGTCCATCCCAAATGATATTTTCTTATGTTTGTTTGGTTAACAAGCTGGGAAACATTTTTCATTTCTGCAATTGGCTCTGATTTTTCTTAGTTTCATAATCTTTTTGGAGGAGGGATAGGATATGTTCAAAAAAAGAACAATTTACTTAACAGAGGGAAGCTCTGAACTGGTCACAGTTTTCAGAAACAGAGAATATGTATATACGCAGCTCCAAGGTCTCATTTGACCAGAGACACAGTGGTGGTCTCAGTTTATGTCTAGAATTCAGAAAAACACCCAAATCATGCAGCTAGATGGCATGGGGTCATCTACCCTGAAGCTGGAGAATGGATCTTGCCAGCTTTTAGCCTGCAGAAACTGGAGTGCTTGAAGGTCCTTGGATCTAAAGTTTTTGCTATATATATTTTAAAAAATGCAATTCTTTTAATAATAATTTAAAAAAACAGAAGGGAAGTACAGAGAAGATATGGATTTGGAAAAAGAATTGAATAAAGTTCTGGAACTATTAGAAACCTTTAGATTGTAATGCAGTCACCTAGAGAGACCAGACTGGCCAGAGAGGAGTTGTGGGTTAAATTGCCTAGTAACTTACAGTTTTGTATTTTTCCTGCCATAAAGGGAAGGCAACTGTAGTTGAATTTGTTGGTAGTCTGTTAGAAAAGAACAAAATTTTCTTCAGTTGGATGCTAAGCCTTGTGTGTGGCACTCTATCTACATCACTTCAATTAATCCTCACCACAATCCAACCAGTTATTATTGTTTCCCATTGAATAGTTAGGAAAGGCTATTAACCAGGAAGGTTAAATGCATGTACAAGCAACCCCCAAATCTCAGAAACCTAATACAAATACAGATTTATTTCTTGCCCAGGAAAACCTTCACTGTGGGTGTTCCTGGCTGGGTGGCTAGCCTGGGGGCTCTCCTCCCACTTATAATTCAGTGATCTGCGCTTCCATAGTGAGGCTCCATCGATGGGGGTGAGGGCAGTGAAAAGAAGGAGCAAAGAGAATGATGTGGCATAATTATAGCTAAGCTTGTAATTATTGTATATTTGGACTCCCCCTCAATTGAATAGAACTCAGTTTCACATACTTATCCAGATTCAAGGATGGGTTGGAAATGCACAGTAACTATGTATGTGCCCAGAGGAAGAGGTGGGGTGAGTACAGGTGAGCATTAGAAGTTTTGTCACAAACACTAACAAATGAGAGGTTGTTGATTTTTTGTTGATTTTCTATCTTCTTTCAAAAAGATCTAAGGCAGAGCATTCAAGGTACATGCTCCAAGTCACACAGCTGTTAAGAGTGAGGCACAGCAAGGACTGAACTCAGGTTTGCATGGTTCCAAAGCCTGTAGTAGCCTGAACCACACTATATGTGGTTTCTCAAGCTATACTATACCTAGGAGGAACTTTGTCGTATACATTTTCAGACGCTTAAGAGCATAAAGCACCTTTTTCGTGCTTCACAGGACACATTTGCCTCAAAAGCCTATTAGTGAAGACCAAAGACAAATGTAATTGAACAGTAAACAATGTGTGTGTTTTTTCAGGATATAGGGAGGAAAAGTTTAAAAGAGCAGAACCAGAGCCTGTTTTGTTTCTTTCATTTTTATTTTATTTTTTTTCAGATGCTACTTAGACCTATGCATTTGCCACCTCCTACCTTTTTCATCTGGGCATAGAGATGAAAATGCTTCCAGAAAGGGTGCTTAGCCCCTTGATGTTTTACTCTTGATATAACTGTAGGCTTAATTCCAGCCCCAGGTCAGCCATTGCCAGGCACAACACCAGTTTTCCCATATCCCTGGGAATAAAGGTCTGCCGTCAAAGCAAATCCTTCTCTCTCATCTCAGTTTCAAAAAAGTCACTCAGGGAATATGTATCCTGAGGCAAGCAAAGAATGTGTGTGCTCTCTCTTCCTTTCTTTCTTCTGTTAAATTTGTTTTTTACTGTTTATACTATTACAATTTTCCCCCTTTGCCCTTCCACCCAGGCACCCTCTACAATCAATCCCTACACCATTGTTCATGTCCACAGGTGATGTATATGTTTTTTGTCTAATCCCTTCACCTTGTTTCAACCACTCTGATCCTCCTCTCCCCTCTTACAGCTCTCAACCAGTTCCTTGTCTCTGTGTCTATGATTTTCATTTGACCATTAGCTCATTTTGTTCCTTAGATTCCAGTTATAAGTGAGATCATATGGCATTTGTCTTCCATCACCTAGCTTGTTTCACTTAGCATAATAGTCTCCAGTTCTATACATGTTGTAGCAAAAGGTAGGGATTCCTTCTTATTTTACTGCTGCAGAGTATTCCATTGTGTAAATGTACCACAGCTTTTTTATCCACTCATCTAATGATGGGTACTTAGGCTGTTTCCAACTCTTGGCTATTATAGATAATACTGCTGTGAACATAGGAATGTTTATATTCTTTTGAATTAGTGTTTTGAGTTCCTTTGGATATATTCCCAGAAGTAAGATCACTCAGTAAAAAGGCAGATACAGTTTTAATTTTTTGAGGTACCTCCATACTGCTTTCCATAGTGGCTGCACCATCTGCATTCCCAGCAGTAGTGCAAAACGGTTTCCCTTTCTCCACATCTTCAACAGCTCTTGTTGATTTATTGATGATAGCCATTATGACATCTGTGAGATGATATTTCATTGTGATTTTAATTTGCATTCCTCTGACAATTAGTAATGTTGAGCATCTTTTCATACATACAGATTGGCCATCTATATGTCCTCTTTGGAGAAGTCTCTATTCAGGTCCTTTGCCCAGTTTTTAATTAGATTGTTTGTTTTCATGGTGTTGAATTGTATAAGTTCTTTATATATTTTGTAAATTAACCCCTTATTAAATGTATCATTGGAATGTATGTTTTCCCATACAATGGGTTCCATTTTGATTTTGTTGATGGTTTTTTTTAGCTGTGCAGAAACTTTTCAATATGATGTAATCCCATTTGTTTATTTTTTGCTTTGTTTCCCTGGCCTGGAGAGATATATCTGATAAAATATTGCCATAAACAACGTCTGAGGTTCTGCTGCCTGTGTTTTCATCTAGAATTTTTATGGTATCTCGACTTACATTGAAGTCTTTAATCCATTTTGAATTTATTCTTGTGTGTGGTATAAAAAGATGATCTAGTTTCATATTTCTGTACATTTCTGTCCAATTTTCCCAACACCATTGATTAAAGAGACTGTTTTTACTCCATTGTATGCTGTTGCCTCCTTTATCAACTAATCAATCAATAGTTTATCGACTATTGATTGATTACAAAGATGTGGATTTATTTCTGGGGTCTCTGTTGTGTTCCATTGATCTTAGGGTCTGTTTTTATGGCAGTACCATGCTGTTTTGATTACTATGGCCTTATAGTATAGTTTGATATTAGGTAGCATGATTCCTCCAACTTCATTTTTCTTTCTCAAGATTGCTGTTGCTATGCAGGGCCTTTTGTGATTCTATATTAACTTTTGAAATATTTGTTCTAGATCTGTGAAATACATCACTGGAATCTTGATAGGAATTGTGTTGAATTGCTAGATTGCTTTGGGTAATATGGATATTTTAATGATATTAATTCTTCCATGAACACGATATGTGCTTCCACTTATTTGCGTCTTCTTTAATTTCTTTTTCAGTGTCCTAAAGTTTTCCAAGTACAGGTCTTTTACGTCCTTAATTAGGTTTATTCCTAGGTATTTTATTCTTTTTGTAGCAATTGTGAATGGGATTGTTTTCTTAATTTCCCTTTCTGTTAGTTCATTGTTTGCATATAAAATGCAACTGATTTCTGTATATTAATTTTGTATCTTGCTACTTTGCTGAATTCATATATCAGTACTAATAGTTTCTTGGTGGAATCTTTGGGGTTCTCTATGTACATATCATGTAATCTTCAAATAAATATAGTTTTACTTCTTCCTTTCTAATTTGGATGCATTTTATTTATTTCTTGTGTAATTGCTGTGGCTAGGACTTTCAGTACTATGTTGCACAGGAGAGGTGAAAGTGGACAACCCCTAACATTAAGGGGAGCGCTTGTAGTTTTTGCTTGTTAAGTATGATGCTGGCAGTGGGTTTGTCATTCATGGCCTTTACTGATTTATTTTTTATCATTTTTATTCTTATTTTATTACAGTTGTCTCAATTTTCCCCCTTTACTCTCCTCCACCCATCCCACCCTGTGCTCCCACAGTCAAATTCCACACTGTTTTCCATGTCTGTGGGTCATTCATACAAGTTCTTTGTCTAGTCCTTTCCCCTCCTTTCCCTTATTACCCCCCTCTCCCCTTCCCTCTGGTCACTTTCAGTCTGACCCATGTTTCCTTGTCTGTGGTTCTATTTTGTTCATTAGTTTATGTTGTTCATTAGATTCCTATTATAGGTGAGATCATATGGTACTTATCTTCTATTGCCTGGCTTATTTCACTTACTATAATAGTCTCCAGTTCTATCCATGTTGTAGCAAAAGGTAAGAATTCCTTCTTATTTTACTACTGCATAGTATTCCATTGTGTAAATGTACCACAGTTTTTTTTAAAGATTTTATTTATTTGTTTTTAGAGACAGGGGAAGGGAGGGAGAAAGAAAGGGAGAGAAACATCAGTGAGTGGTTGCCTCTCATATGCCCCCAACTGGGAACCTGGCCTGCAACCCAGGCATGTGCCCCAACTGAGAATCAAACTGTCTAGCCTTTGGTTTGCAGGCTGGTGCTCAATCCACTGAGCAACACCAGCGAAGCATACAAGAGTTTTTTTACCCACTCATCTACTGATGGGCACTTGGGCTCTTTCCAGCACTTACTTGACTATTGTAAATAGCAATGAAATTCTATCCATAGCAATCAGATAAGAAAAAGAAATAAAAGGTATCCAAATTGGAAAGGAGGGAGTAAAACTGTCATCATTTGCAGACAACACGGTAGTGGATATAGATAACCCTGTAGTCTACCAAAAAACTATTCAACCTAATAAGTGAATTTGGCAGAATAGTGGGATATGAAGTCAATATTCAGAAATTAATGACATTTTGTACACATTTTCATTTACATAAATTTGTAAATAAATTTAACCAAGTAGGTAAAACATCTGTACTTGGAAAACTATAGATCACTGAAGAAAGAAATTAAGGAGGAGACAAATAAATGGAAGCTTATACAGTGTTCCTAGATTGGAAGAATTAGCATCATTAAAATGTCTATACTGCCCAAAGCAATCTATAGATTAAATGCAATTCTTATTAATATACCAATGGCATGTTTCACAGATCAGAAACAAATATTTCCAAAATTTATACTTTTGAAGGAACCAAGAAAGACCTGGAAAGACTTCAGCAATCTTACAGCCTTTATTATGTTTAGGTATATTCCCTCTGTTCCCATTTTCTGGGGGTTTTTATCATAAATGAGTGCTGGATTTTATCAAATTTTTTTCTGCATCTATTAATATGATCATGTTTTTATTTTTCATTTTGTTTATGTGGTGACACACTTATTGATTCATGAATGTTGTACCAATATTGCATTCAAGGAATAAATTCCGCTTGATCATGGTGTATGATCTTTTTGATGCATTGATGTATTTGGTTTGCTAATATTTTATTGAGGATTTTAGCATATGTTCATCAGGGATATTAACCTATAATTTTTTGTAGTATATTATTCTGGTCTTTAGAATTAGGATAATGCTGACCTCATAAAAAGAGCTTGGAAGTCTTTCATCTTCTTGAGTTTTTTGAAACAGTTTGAGAAGGAGAGGTGTAAGATCTTCTAGGAATGGTAAAATTCACCCATGAAGCCATCTGTCCAGGGCTTTTGTTAGTTGGAAGTTTTTTTATTACTGTTTCAATTTCACTAGGTATAATCTGTTTATACAGACTTTCTAATTCTTTTTTATTTAGTTTTGGAAGACTGTATAATTACCAGAACTTACTCATTTTATCCAGGTTGTCCAGGTCTTGGCATATAGTTATTCCAGTATATTCTTACAATTTTTTTATATTTCTTTGATGTCAGTTGTTATTTCTCTTTTATTTCTGATTTTATTTATTTTTGTCCTCTCTTTTTTTTCTTGAAGAGTTTGGTTAAAGGTTTGTCAATCTTGTTTATCTTTTCAAAGAACCAGCTCTTGAATTCATTGATCTTTTGTGTTATTTTTACCTACATTTCATTTATTTCTGCTCTGATCTTTAATATTTCCTTTTTTTGTACTCACTTTTAGCTTTGTTTTCACTCTTTTTCAAGATCCTTTCAATGTAAAGTTAGATTATTTATTTGAACTGTTTTTTTTTAGATAAACCTGTAAAGCTATGAATTTCCCTCTTTGGATTGCATTCCCTGTGTCCCACAGATTTTGGATTGTGTTCTCATTATCATTTGTTGCAAGGTATATTTTGATTTATTCCTTGATTTCATTGTTGACCCATTCATTGTTTAATAACTTGCTATTTAGCTTCCATGTCTTTGTGTGTTTTTCAGTATTCTTATTGTGATTGATTTTTTGTTTCATAGCATTGTGGTCAGAGAAGATGTTTGATATAATTTTAATCTTATTAAATTTACTGAGACTGATTTTGCCTCCCAACATGTAGTCCATCCTAGAAAATGTTCCATGTGTATTTGAAAATTATGTGTATTCTGCTTCTTTGGGGTGAAATGCTCTGAAGATATTAATTACATTCATTTGACCTAGTGTGTCATTTAAGTCCACTGTCTCCTTGTTGATTTTCTCTCCAGAAGATCTATCCATTGAACTCAATGGGGTGTAAAATTCCAGACTATCACTGTATTTCTGTTGATCTCTCCTTTTATGTCCATCAAGATTTGCTTTATGTATTTACATGCCCTTATGTTGTTGCAAAAATGTTTACTAAGTTTATATCCTCTTGTCCTTTATCACTGTGTAGTGTCTTTTTTTTTTTTTTTTTTACTATAGCCAAGCTTTTAAAGCCTATTTTGATGGACATAAATGTTACTGCTGCAACTTTTTCCCCTTTCAATTTGCATAAAATATCTTTTTCCATCCTGTGCTTTTAGTTGTGTGTATCTTTCAGTCTGTGGTAGACCTCTTGGAGGCCATATATATATATATATATATATATTTCTTATCCATTCAGCTACCCTATGTCTTTTGGTTGGAGCAGTTAAGCCATTTATATTTAAGGTGATTATTGATAGTTACATATCTAGTGACATCTTATTGCTAGACTATTTTCCTCTGTTATTTTTTCTTTCTTCTTCTCAAAGCAAGTCCTTTAATATTTGTTGCAGTACTGGTTTGGCATTAAAAAAACTCCTTTAGCTTATACTTGTCTGGGAAGCTCCTTATTCCTCCTTCAATTTTAAAAGATAGCCTTTCTGGGTAAAGTAGCCTTGGTTGTAGGTCCTTGCTTTTCATAACCTTGAATATTCCATACCACTTTCTCTGGCCTGAATTGTTTCTATTGAGAAATCAGATGACAGTCTAATTGACAATACCTTGTATTTAACTACCTGCTTTTCTCTTTTGGCTTTTAGAATTCTCTCTGTTTTAAGGCTTGACATTTTAATCATGATGTTCTTCAGTATAGGCCTCTTCGATTCCAACTTGTTTAGGATTCTTTGAGGTTCCTGGACTTGTGTGTCTTTTTCCTTCACCAGGTTAGGGAAGTTTCCAGTTATTATTTCTTCAAATAGGTTCTTGATCCCTTGACTCACTTTCTTCTCCTTCTGGTATACTCATGATGTGGATGTGGTTATATTTCATGTTGTCCCAAAAGTTTCTTAAGCTCTCCTCATATTTTTAAATTCCTTTTTCTTTTTGCTGTTCTGCTTAGGTGTGTTTTTCTATCTTGTCTTCTCATTGCTGATTTGATCCTCTGCTTCATCTAACCTACTGTTTATTTCTTCCAATACATTATTTATTTCTGATATTGCATTATTCATTTCTGACTGGTACTTTTTTTATGGTTACTATGTATTTTTCCATGCTGTTGAGTATCCTTGTAATCATTACTCTAAACTTTCTATCTGATAAATTGCTTGCTTCCTTCTCAGATAGTTTATTACTGGTGTATAGAAATGCCATTGATTTCTAAGTATTGATTTTGTATTTTGTATCCTGCTACTTTTCCAAATTCATTTATTAGGTCTAGTAGTTTTTTGTTGGAACATGTAGGGTTTTCTATATTCACAGACAATATCATGTTGTTTATGTTCACAGTCAACATGATATTGTCTGTGAATACTGACTGTTTTACTTCTTTTTTTCCGTTTTAGATGCTGTCTATTTCTTCTTATTGTTTGATCACTGTGGCTAGGACTTCCAATACTGTGTTGAATAAGAGTGGTGAAAGTGGACATCCCTGTCTTGCTCCTGATCTTAGAGGAAATTCTTTTAGTTTTTGCCCATTGAGTATGATATTGGCCATTGGTTTTTCATATATGGCCTTTATTATGTTGAATCATGATCTCTCTATTCCCACTTTGCTAAGAGTTTTTATCATAAATGGGTGCTGGATTTTTTTCAGTTGCTTTTTTTGCATCAGATGATATGATCATGTGATATTTATCTTTCATTTTGTTTATGTGATGTGATCACATTTGTTGATATTTGAATGTGATACCAACCTTGCATCACAGGGATAAATCTGGCCTGATCATGTAGCATGATCTTTTTAATGTATTGCTGGATCTGGTTTGCTAGTATTTTGTTGAGGATTTTAGTGTTAATGTTCTTCAGGTGTATTGGCCTATGGATTTCTTTCTTAGTCTTTATCTGGTTTTGGAATTAGGATAATCCTGGCCTCATACAAAGAGCGTGGAAGCCTTCTCTTTTCTTGAATTTTTTGGAATAGTTTGAGAAGAATAGGTGTTAGTTGTCCTTTAAATGTTTGGTAAAATTCAACTGTAAATTCATCTGGGCCAGGGCTCTTGGTTGTTGGAAGTTTTTTTCTTTTAAGATTTTATTTTTTTATTTTTAGAGAGGGAAGGGAGGGAGATAGAGAGAGAGAGAGAGAGAGAGAGAAACATCAATGTGGGGTTGCTGGGGGTCATGGCCTGCAACCCAGGCATGTACCCTGACTGGGAATCGAACCTGCGACACTTTGGTTCGCAGCCCACGCTCAATCCACTGAGCTATGCCAGCCAGGGCTCTTTCGGAAGTTTTTTTCATTATTGCTTTTATTTCATTAGTTGTTATTGGTCTATTCACATTTTCTGCTTTTTTCTGATTCAGTTTTGGGGGATTGTATGATTCTAGAAATTTATCCATTTCACCCAGGTTGTCCAGTTTCTTGGCACATAGTTATTCATAGTAATTTCTTACAATTCTTTGAATTTTGGTGGTATCTTTTGTTATTTCCCATCTTTCATTTCTGATTTTATTTATTTGGGTCCTCTTTCTTTTCTTTTCTGCTTATATGTTCAAATAAACAGTTTCTGAATTCACCAATCTTTTGAATTGTTTTTTAGTCTCTATGTCATTTATTTCCCCTAAGATCTTGATTATTTCCTTCCTTTTACTCCCTTTGGGTTTGTTTCTTGTTGCTTTTATAGTTATTTTAAATGTAGGGTTAGATTGTTTATTTGATATCCTTCTATCTTCTTGTGGTATGCCTGTAATGCCATGAACTTCCTTCTCAGGACTGCTTTCATTCTGTTCCATTGGTTTTGGGTCATTGTGTGTTTATGTCATTTGTTTCCAGGTACTTTTTGATTTCTTCCTTGATATTGCTAATGACTCACTCATTATTTAATAATATGCTACTTAATCAGCATATATTTGAGTGATTTTGAATTTTTACTGAGGTTGATTTCTAATTTCATGCTGTTGTAATCCAAGCAAATATTTTATATGATTTCAATTTTCTTGAATTTGTTAAGACTTGTTTTTTGTCCTACCATTGGTTTATTTTTCATAATGATATATGTGCACTTGAAAAGAATGTGTATTCTGATACTTGGGCATGAAATATTCTCTAAACATCACTTAATTCTATTCCTTATAGTATGTCATGTAAGGTTGCTGTTTCCTTGCTGATTTTGGTCTGAGAGATCTATCCAATGGTTACAGTTGGGTGTTAAAATCCACTACCATAACTGTACTGCTGTCAATCTTTTTTTTTAAGTAAGTCCACCAATATTTTCTTTATATATTTAAGTGATCCTGTATAGGGTATTTATATATTTATAAGAGTTATCTCCTCTTATTGGAATGACCCCTTTAGTGTTATGTACTAAACCTTGTTTGTCTCTTTTCATGGCCTTTGTTTAGAAGTCTATTTTGCTAGATAAATATTGCTATCTCTCTTTTATTTCATCTCCATTTGCATGGAATATTTTTTTCTGTCCCTTCACTTTTAGTCTGTTTAGTCTTCTGTTCTGAGGTGGGTCTCTTGTAGACAGCATGTATATGTGTGCACGTGCACATATACACACACACACATGCATATATATACATATATACATATACATATGCATATACATTGCATTTTCTTATCCATTCAGTACCCTATTTCTTTTTATTTGAACATTTAATCCATTTATGTTTAAGGTTATTATTGATAGATACTTGTTCATTGCCATTTTATTCCTTTATACCCATGTTGCTTTCTCCATTACTTCTTGTTCTTAAAGCAGTCCATTTAACATTTCTTGCAGTGCTGGTTTTGTGTTAATGAACTACTTTAAACTTTTCTTTTTGGTCTGGGAAGCCCTTTATTTCACCTTTAATATTAAATGATAGCCTTGCTGGACAGAGTAGTCTTGGTTGCAGATCCTTGCTTTTCATTGCTTTAAATACTTCATGCCAGTCTCTCCTGGTCAGAAGTGCTTTTGTAAGAAATCAGCTGACAGTCTCATTGAAGCTTCCTTGAAGGTAACTGTTTCCCTGGTTCATTTAAGATTCTCTCTTTGTCTTTAAATTTTGTCATTTTAATTATCATGTGTCTTGCTGTGGGTCTCTGTGAGTTCCTCTTGATTAGGACTCTGTGCTTCCTGAGCTTTTGTGATTTTTCCCTTGACCAGACCAGGGAAGTTTTCTGCCATTACTTCTTCAAAAGGTTTTTGATCCCTTGGTCACTTTTCTTCATTCTGATATCCCTATGATATGGATATTTTTATATTTCTTGTTGCCCCAAAGTTCCCTTAAACCATCCTCATTCTTTTTTAACATATATTTAATTGATTATGCTATTACAGTTGTCTTATTTTTTCTCTCCTTTATTTCCCTCTACCCTGTACCCCACTCCCACCAGCATTCCTGCACCTTAGTTCATGTCCATGGGTCATACATACAGGTCCTTTGGCTTCTCCATTTCCTATACTGTTCTTAATATCCCCATCTATTTTCTACCTACCATTTATGTTACTTATTCCTTGTACCTTTTCCCCCATTATCCTCTCTTCCCCTCCCCACTGATAACCCTCTGTGTGATCTCTATTTCAGTGAATCTGTTCCTGTTCTAGTTGTTTGCTTAGGTTTTTTTTTTTAGGTTCAGTTGTTGATAGTTATGAGTTTGTTGTCTTGTTACTGTTCTTATTTTTGACCTTCTTCTTTTTCTTAGATAAGTCCCTTTAACATTTTATTTAATAAGGGCTTGGTGATGATGAACTCCTTTAACTTGACCTTATCTGAGAAGCACCTAATCTCCCTTCCATTCTAAATGATAGCTTTGCTGGATAGAGTAATCTTGGATGTAGGTCCTTGCCTTTCACAACTTCAAATACTTCTTTCCAGTCCCTTTTTGCCTGTAAGGTTTCTGTTGAGAAATAGTCTTATGAGAACTCCCATGAAGGTAACTTTCTCCTTTTCTCTTGCTACTTTTAAGATTCTCTCCTTATTTTTAATCTTGGTTAATGTAATTATGATGTGCCTTGATGTGTGCTTCCTTGAGTCCAACTTCTTTGGGACTCTGAGCTTCCTGGACTTCCTGCAAGTCTATTTCCTTTGCCAGATTGGGGAAGTTCTCCTTCGATTATTTTTTCAAGTAAGTTTTCAATTTCTTGCTCTTCCTCTTCTCCTCCTGGATTTCCCTATGATTCAGATGTTGGAATGTTTAAAGTTGTCCCAGAGGTTCCTAAGCATCTCCTCATTGTTTTGAATTCTTGTTTCTTCATTCTGTTAATGGTTGAATGTTTCTTTCTACCTTCTGCTCCAAACCGTTGATTTGAGTCTGATTTGAGTCTGGTTTCCTCCCCTTCACTGTTGGTTCCCTGTACATTTTCCTTTATTTCCGTTTTTATAACCTTCACTTCTTCCTCTATTTTGTGACCATACTCAACCATTTCTGACAGCATCCTGATTACCAGTGTTTTGAAGTGTGCATCTGATAAGGTGGCTATCTCTTCATCACTTTGTATTTTTTTCTGTAACTTTGATCTGTTCTTTCATTTGGGCCATATTTTTTCATCTCAGCACACCTCTTATGTAGTAAGAGGTAGAGCCTTAGATATTCGACAGGGTGGGTCAACCTATGATGATGCATTGTGGTGCTGTATGTGGGGGCTGGGTCTGAGAGGGAACAATGTTGCTTGCTCAGCTCTCAGCTGGCTTTCAATCACTCCACCGCTACCCACAAGCAAATTGGGCCCTTGTAGTGCTGGTTCCCTGGTGGGTGGTTTTGTGTATGTTCTAGGACCCTGTGGATCTCTCCAGTGAACACTCCTGTGAGGCTGGGAGTTTCCCCTCCTGCCTCAACCCTCACAGGCTTTTTCAGTCACAGGTTTTGAGATTTTATTTCCCGATGCTGCAACCCTGGGTTGTGCAATCTGTCTCACTCCCCAGTTGTTCCTTCCAGTTTATCTGCACTCAAATGTTGGACCGCCCACTTTGCCCACCACCATCTCCCCTGGTCCTCCAGCCACTGCCTTGCTGTGAGTCCTCTCTACCTGGCTGCCCATTGTTGCCTCTCCCACTGGTATGGATGAATGTTTCTTCTTTAATTCCTTCGTTGTCAGACTTCCATCCCATTTGATTTTCTGTCATTTCTGTTTTTTTGTTGTTGTTGTTTTTAAATTTGTTGTTGTCCTTTTGGTTGTTCAAGGAGGCACAGCATGTGTACTTACATCTCCATCTTGGCCAGAAGATGGGATGTTATAGTTTTAAAAATATTTGCTAATTTAATAAGAAAAGACTCATTGATATGCATTTTTTTTTTGCAAGGCTGAGAATTTTGAAATGTTTACCAGCCTTTGTGTGACTTTGGTCCCCTCTTTTTGGTGGTTGTTACAGAGTCAGTATTTTTAAGTGATTGATTTTTTCCCCAGTTGTTTAAGATTATTAATCCTAATTGTCAAAGTATATTCTGCATTGGACAAAACCAGGATAGGAAAATCCCTATTAATATAAAACATAAATGAAAAAGTTGATATTTTACTTGTTTTATAAGAAAAACCCTCAGCTTAGAATGCAAGAGTTGGGCCAGAGATTGAGAGGATCGCTTTCAAGTTACACAGTAAATGGCCAGTAGACTCCAAACTTATATGCTTTCAGAATTAAGATTTTAAAATACTTTACTCAATTAAGTAATTAGAAAGATTATTTTCTCATGTCATATTTAGTGAAAAGGCTTGACGTTTATTGAGGGTCTATTACTGTTCTTTACCTATTAGCTGTTAATAGTTCAAATAAAAACTTGTAGTAAAATCTGGGTCTCTAGAATGCTCTACATATATGCAAGACATTTTTTTTCATAACTCTTCCATATCTCATTCTCTTATTTTTTTCACATATCACATCCTGTCCAACATCAAGTATTATATAACTCTACCTATAGATTTCTGTGGTGATTTGCCACCATCCAGAACACCCTCCACTGTTAGTCCTTCCTAAATTCCAGAACCACTTTCTGGGTTGTGTGTATGTTTGTAGGGGTTATAAATTAACATAGTTGTGGGATGGGCCAGGGCCAGGTAACTTAAATATGAAATAGTAGGTTGTATCATTATGTAGGAAAAAGCACTCAGTCAAAAAGCAGGAAATTCATAAGTTAATGTAGTACAGTTCTGCCTTAATTCTTTTCTACTGGAGTCCTCACATTTCCCCCATGCATTTGTGGTTTGGTTTAGCAGTCACTAGGGATTTGGGCAGAGTTTACACTCAGAATTGGGGTCTCACCATTTCTGTGGCTCATCATTTTCAGATTTCTCTCTCCCAAATTTCTAGTTGCTCTGTCAGTCCTGAATTTCTTTCCCTGTTACTTTAAGCCAATAAAACCATAGTTTTGGAACTGTGGGGATTAGGTAGTACCTTTAAGCAAAAAAAAGTTAATCAATTATCTTTGATTCCAGTTTCAGTCCCATAAACATTAGATGTGATAGGAAGAGATCCTATGAGCTGAAATCTACACTTGCCTAATCCTACCTCTCCAAGACACTTGGTAAGTTCCCTGCACTCAGAGATATGGATGTGTGGGAAGATTATAAAGTAGGAAAGTAGTTGTATTAGTCAATATGTTGGTGTAAATAAAGGAAATAAATTCATTCTTATAAATCTTCCAAGATAGTAGAGATAGCTTAGCAAAACAATATTTTGAAAGATCAAAGATCTGAACTAGAAGGATATTGAACTTGAAAGGTTTGAATCTAAATATTCAGAAAAGTTATCCCTAATAATATATAAGACTCATCTGTCAAGTCATAGACCCCAAGTACAGAGAAGGTGAAGGGGTGTTCCACAGGTAAATAGGAAATCTAGGATCCTAGGGTTGATAGAGGGTCAGATAGCTCTGATCATCAATGCTCCACATTGGGGCCACATTCAATGGGGTGGATAAACTTAGAATAAATCCAAGGGTGGATAAACCCAAAGATGGATCAGCTTGCCAGATACCATCTGCTCCAATGTGTCATGAAGACCAAGCATGTTACTTTCTTATTCAAAGATCCCAGGATTTTCTAGACCTTCTGCCATTTGCAACAAGAAGCTCTTTTCTTTAGCTCAGAACCAGGCAGCAAGATGCAAACTTGTCTTCCACTTCCTTCTTTCTTTCTTTCAGTCCATAGAGTGGCATGAGGAGGGAGAAGCAACAAAACATTGAAAGAGCCACAAGACACGAGCTTGTATCTCTTTCATTTCCAGTGTTATACTGACTAGCCTCTGGGTAAGAGCAAATTGCTAATGAGAAATTTAGAAAACACATTAGCAGAATGAAATTCCATTCAGACACTCTTAACCAGATGTGCTTTGTGTGCAATAGCTCAGAAGCCTTGTACACAGTCACAAAGGTTGAGAGGTAGGGATTTACTGAGCTATTTACATTTGCCAGGCTCTCCAGATGGATCACTCTTGGCTGAATCACAACCTGACCAACACAAAGCATTTGTCAGTTCCCTCAGCATCTTGACCAAACAGCATTTAAAATGCCTCTGCTGGCCTTGGCTGGGTAGCTCAGTTGTCCCAGTATGCCAAGTTTGTGGGTGTCACCCCTGTCAGGGTACATTCAAGAATCAGTCAATGAATGCATAAATAAGTGGAACAACAAATCGATGTTTCTCTCTTTCCCTCTATATTTTCCTTCCCCCCTCTCTAAAATCAGTGACGATGATGATGATGATGATGATGATAAAAATATGTGTCTGCTGAGGATGCTGTAGAGGAAGCCAAGCTCACTTTGGCTGCAGTAATCTGCATCTTGAAATCTCAGGAGTGTTTTCATCTCTGGAGTGTGAGCACTAGCCCATGAAGGGAAAAGGACCTGGATACCCTGGTGCCTATTCCCATTCCTATGCAACAGTTGTTAGGTTTATTACCTGTGACCAACTGGACCTCTCCTCCTACTGTGGTTTTCTTTTCTAGGAGGCTAGGCCTGAATCTTAACTATAACTCTGACATCTTGCAATGATTGTTCTCAAAAAGTGCTCTACTTAAATTATTCAGGCTGTTATAACTTCAAGTGGTTGTTTGCAAACTTAGAAAAACCTGGAAGAAGCAGAAATTTACCTTTCTAAAAATGAAGTAACACATTTTTAATGCTTTATTTCATACTTCTGGAAAAACACATATCAGAGTTATATTTTTGTGATGATATTACTGAGAAAATGCTCTAATACAGCTTATTGTTTCAGTGAATTTGTGTGCACATTGCTTTATTGACATTAATATATTGTGTCTTACTTTTGTTTTGTAAATATGCACATGCTTCAGTTCCTAAAACATTCTAAAATAATTAACCAAGAATTTTTTAAAACATTCATCTACCTGTTGGTTCACACCATAAACATTAAATGAACTATTTGCCTGAATTTCCCATCTTGCAACTGGTGGCTTTTGCACGATATTTACAAAGCTTCAGGTTCCTAATTTATCAGCTTATAACCTTCAGTCAACAACACTGAGTACATGTTAGGCCAGGCACTGTTATAGTTCCAGGGACTTTGCTTTGCATGAACATAAATTTTTTTATATCAGGGACTTGAGACTAATTAATGATAGATAAGTATACAAGCAAATAAGAAAAACTGTCAAATAATGTTAAGTGCTTCAGGGAAAATAAAGTGATGTGCTGGAGAGTTTCTGGTAGGCTCATTAAAGAATTCAGTACATGAAGACCTGTGGGAGCAGAATTCCAGACTAGTAAACAGATAGAGCCATGTTCCTGAGGCAGGGGCCAAATAAAGTGGCTGAACAATGCAAGTGGTTGAACCAATCCTCCACTGGAGGTCTAGTGGCTCCCTTCCTTCCTTCCTTCCTTCCTTCCTCCTTCCTTCCTTCCTTCCTTCCTTCCTTCCTTCCTTCCTTCCTTCCTTCCTTCCTTCCTTCCTTCCTTCCTTCCACCAAGGAGAGCAACAAAGAGGTCCCAGCTCCTGTCCTGCAGTCTGATTTATCTCTGAATATTTAGGAGTCATTCTTTTCTAACTCAGATTTTACCCATAAAGTGCCTGGGGTCATACCCACCTCTCCATCTGTGGTTCTTCTAGCTTCTCAGTGGAAATCTCTATAATTAGGGCTTATTTGGCTCAGTTACTCTGCATCTTTCTTCTTGCTTTCCAAGAAGTTTCCTGTTTATACATTTCAATGTCTGGCACCAATTGGTTGCCAGATTCATTCCCTGGACCCTCAGCCAAGCTCTCCATTTAGCTTTCTTACTCTTTTATCATAAATCTTTTATGATAGATTTTATGCCAGTTCCGTTTACTTTGATGTGGGTTATGATAAAATACTGGAAATAGAACAGATTAAAAGTACTGACCTTCAGAACTGTAGGAGGAGTTTGCATTTTCCTTAGTGAGACATGTGGCTTCTGTGGTGGAGGCCTTTGGTGATCTGCACCAAGAATGCCTGACAAGGAAGAGATCTGGAAGCTGCTGAGGCTCTTTGACCTTCCATCCTAATTCCTCTCCAGGCACTTCAAGTTGTGCAATAGTCTTTAGCTGCTCACTGCCTAGACCTACATTTCTGAAAAGTTTGCAAATAAAGCAGCAAGCCTTTTCTAATAATTCTTGGGGAGCTTCAAGGTATACTCTTTGGCCAGGACAGAATCTGAGATTATTTTACTTTGTCTTGACTGCTTCTTCTCTAGAAATCTTGATGAAAAGAAGGTACACTTGTTTTTCAGGGGCCCCTGAAATGCGAGCAAGCCCTTGTCTTTCAAATACCTCTGGAATCCATTCACTTCATCCCATCACCACCACCTGAGTTTACCATCTTGCTGCACCTGGACCACTGCATTTGACTCAAAATTCATCTCCCTTCACTTAATTCATTCTCCACTCAGCAGCCTGAGTATCCTGTTCAAATTGCAAGTGTGAATTTTCCCTGCCCATGTTTAAAACCTTTCATTGGTGCTGCTTTGCTCTATGGTAAAGATAAAAACAGAAAAGCTCCTACATGCCATGGCTGTCCCAGACCTGTTTCCTTGCTGTGCTGTTCAGGGCAATTTACCCAGCATCTTTGGGCTACAGTTCATTCATCTATAAAATACAGAGAATAAGGTTTATCAGCAAAGGAGATAATGTCTGCAAAAGCTCAGCAAGTATAATGGGAGGTACAGGGAAACAAAGAGGAATACTTGAGCCCTGGCTGGTGTAGCTCAGTGGATTGAGCGCGGGATGGGAACCACAGTGTCCCAGGTTCGATTCCCAGCCAGGGTACATTCCTGGGTTGCAGGCCATAACCACACATTGATGTTCCTCTCCCTCTCTCTCTCTCTCTCTCTCTCTCTCTCCCTTCCTCCCTTCCCTCCTTAAAAAAATAAATAAATAAAATCTTTAAAAAACAAAAAACAAAAACAAAAACAAAACCCAAAGAGGAATACTAAAGATGGAGACGAACATGATAACTGAGCTGCTTTAGCCTTGTTCTTTGGCATTTATTCAGAACTAAGCAGCCATTCTGTAACATAATTACAGATGTTCACCATTTTCCCTGTCTTTGCCCAAAACCACCCAGGGCTGCACTCCCCTCCCCTGGCCTTCACTACACTGTTGTCTGTACCTATGAATTATACATATATGCTCTTTGGCTAATCTTTTCACCTTCTTTTATCCAGATCCTCCCCTCTGACACTGATCAGTTTGTTCCATGTATCTATGCCTCTGCTTCTATATTGTTCATCAGTTTATTTCACTCATTAGGTTGTATACATAAGTGAGATCCATGCAATTTGTCTTTTTCTGACTGGCTTACTTCACTTAGCATAATATTCTCCAGGTCCATCCATGCTGTTGCAAAGGGCAAGAGGTCCTTTATTTTCAGAGCTGTGTAGTACTCCATTGAGTAAATGTACCACAGTTTTCATATCTACTCATCTACTCATGGGCACTAGGGCTGTTTCCAGATCTTGGCTATTGTAAATCACACTGCTATGATCATAGGGGTGCATATATTCTTTCTGATTAGTGTTTTAGGATTCTTAGGATATATTCCCAGAAGTAGGATTGCTGGGTCAAAAGGCAGTCCCATTTTTAATTTTTTATGAGGAAACTCCATATTGTTTTCCACAGTGGCTATGCCAGTCTCTATTCCCACCAACAGTGCACTGGGGTTCCCTTTTCTCCACATCCTTGTCAGCCATTGTTTGTTGATTTATTGATGGTAGCCATTCTGGCAAGTGTGAGGTAATATCTCATTGTGGTCTTAATTTGCATCTCTCTTATGATTAGTAATGCAGAGCATTTTTTCATATGTCTATTGACCACCTGTATGTTCTCTTTGGAGAAGTGTCTATTTAGGTCCTTTACCCATTTCTTTAATTGGATTGTTTGTCTTCCTGGTGTTGAATTGTACAAATTCTTTATATATGTTGGAAATTAACCCCTTCTTAGATGTATCATTAGTGAATATGTTCTTCCATACAGTAGGTTCTCTTTTCATTTTGTTGATGGTTTCTTAGGCTGTGCAGAAGCTTTTTAGTTTGATGTAGTCCCATTTGCTTATTTTTTCCTTTGTTTCCCTTGCCCTAAGAGACATATTAGAAAAAATATTGCCATCAGGGATGTCTGAGATTTTATTGCCTATGTTTTCTTCTAGGATTTTTTATAATTTTGTGACTTACATTTAAGTCTTTTATCTATTTTGAGTTTATTCTTGTGTATGGTATAATTTTGTGGTGTACTTTCATTTTTTTCCACATGTACATGTTCAATTTTCTCAACACCATTTATTGAAGCTACTGTCTTTATTTCATTATATGTTCTTGCCTCCTTTGTCAAATATTAATTGCCATAAAGGCTTGGGTTGATTTCTGGGCTCTCTGTTCTGTCCCCTTGATCTATATGCCTGTTCTTGTCTGATTGCTGTGGCTAGGACTTCTAGTACTATGTTTAATAAAAGTGATGTAAGCAGACATTCTGTCTTATTCCTGATCTTAAAGGAAACACTTTTAGATTTTTTAATTGTTGTTCAATTACAGTTGTCCCAATTTTCCCTCCACTGCTCTCCCCTGCCCTGTGTACCCCTCCACTCCCTTAGTCAATACCTACCCTGTTGTCTATGTCCATGGGTCCTTTATACAAGTTCCTTAACTTGACCCTTCCCCTTCTTTCCCCTGGTAGCCCCATCTCCCATCCTATCTGGTCACTGTCAGTTTGTTCTTTATTTCCATGTTTCCATATTTTGCTCATTTGTTTTTTTTTCTTTTGAGGAGATTCCATTTATAGGTGAGATTATATGGTATTTGTCTTTCACTACCTGGATCATTTTTTAGCATAATACTCTCCAGTTCCATCCATGCTGTCATGAAGAGTAGGAGTTCCTTCTTTCCACTGCATAGTATTCCATTGTGTAAATGTACCACAGTTTATTGATCCCTTCACTTACTGATGAGCACTTAGGTTGTCTCCAGCACTTGGCCATTGTAAATAATGCTGCTATGAACATTGGGGTGCATAGATTCTTTTGAATTGGTGTTTCAGTATTCATAGGATATAATCCCAGTAGTGGAATTGTGGGCCAAAAGGCAGTTCCATTTTAAGTTTTTTGAGGAAATTCCATACTGTTTTCCACAGGGGCTTCACCTACAAACAGTCTGCATTCCTACAAACACTGTACTAGGGTTGCCTCTTCTCCACAACCTTGGCAGCCCTTGTTTGTTGATTTGTTAATGATCATCATTCTGACTAGGGTGAAGTGGTATCTGATTGTTTTAATTTGCATTTCTCTGATGGTTAGTGATATTGAGCATCTCTTCATTTGTCTGTGGGCACTCTGTATGTCCTCTTTGAAGAAATGTCTGTCAGGTCCTTTGCCCAGTTTTTAATTGGATTGCTTGTCTTCCTGGAGTAGAGTTGTGTGAGTTCTTTACGTATTTTGGAGATCAAACCCTTGTCTGAGGTATCATTGACATATATGTTCTCCCATACTGTTTAATTTGATGTAGTCCCATTTGTTTATTCTTTCCTTTATATCCTTTGCCTTAGAGAACACATCAGCAAAAATATTGCTGCATGGAATATCTGAGATTTTCCCGCCTATGTTCTACTCTAGGACTTTTATGGTGTCACGACTTATATTTAAGTGTTTATCCATATTGAGTTTATTTTGGAGTATGGTGTAAGTTGGTGGTCTAGTTTCATTTTTTGCATGTTCCTGTCCAGATCTCCCAACACTATTTATTAAAGAGGCTTTCTTTTCCATTTTATGCTCCTTCCCTTTTTGTCAAATATTAATTGACCATAGAGACTTGGGTTTACTTCTGAGCTCTCTATTCTGTTACATTAGTCTATGTGTCTGTTCTTATGCCAGTACCAGACTGTTTTGATTACAGTGGCCTTGTAATATAGATTGATATCAGGTATTGTGATTCCTCCTACTTTGTTCTTTCTCAAAATTGCTGAGACTATTCAGGCTTATTTATGATTCCATATAAATTTTTGAAATGTTTGTTCTATATCTGAGGAGTATGTCATTGGTATTTTAATAAGGATTATGTTGAATCTATAAAATGCTTTGGGTACTATGGACATTTTAATGATTTATTCTTCCAATCCATGAACATGGTATATGCTTCCATGTATATGGGTCTTCCTTAATTTCTTTCTTCAGTGTTGTGTAGTTTTCCGAGTACAGTTCTTTTACCTCCTTGGTTAAGTTAATCCCTAGGTGCTTTATTTTTCTTGTTGCTATAGTAAATGTTTTTCCCCCCTAATTTCTGTTTCTGATGTTTCATTGTTAATATACAAAAATGCTTTCAATTTTTTAATATTAACTTGTAATCCTGCTGTTTGCCAAATTTACGTATTAGGTTGAGTAGGTTTTTGGTGGAGCCTATAGGGTTTTCTGTGTACACTATCATGTCATCTGCAATTGACATTTTTACTTCCTCTTTCCCAATTTGGATACCTTTTATTTCTTGTTCTTGTATGACCATTGTGGCTAGAACTTCCAATGTTATGTTGAATGGAAGTGGTGAAAGTGGACAACCTTGTCTTCTTCCTGATCTTAGGGAAAAAGCTTTTCATTTTTGCTGATTAGGTATGATATTGGCTGTAGGTTTCTAATATATGGTTTTTATTATGTTGAGGTATGCTCCCTCTACTCCTGCTTTGCTGAGTGTTTTTGTCATAAATGGGTGCTGTACTTCTCTAAATACTTTTGAGCATCTACCGATATGATCATGTGATTTTTGTTTTCATTTGGTTTATGTGATATATTATGTTTATTGATTTGAAAATATTATACCATCCTTGCATCTCTGGGATGAATCCCACTTGATCATGGTGTATGATCTTTTTAATGTATTGCTGGATGCACTTTGCCAATATTTCATTGAGGATTTTAGCATTTATGTCCATCAGCAATACTGGCCTGTAGTTTTCTTTCTTTGTTGTGTCTTTATCTGGTTTTAGAATTAGGATGATGTTGGCCTCATAAAAAGAGTTTGAGAGTCTTCCCTCTTCTTGAATTATTTGCAATAGTTTGAGAAGGATTGGGTTAGCTCTTCCCTAAATGTTCTGTAAAATTCTCCTGTGAAGCCATCCAGTGCAGAGCTTTTGTGTGGCAGTTTTTTGATTACTGCTTCAGTTTCACTAGTTGTTGTTGATCTATTCAGGCTTTCTGCTTTTTCTTGATTCAGTTTTGGAGGGTATATGTTTCTTCACCCAGGTTTTCAAATTTCTTGGCATATAGTTTGTGGTAATTTCTTAAAATCCTTTATATTTCTGTGGTATCAGTTGTAATTTCTCCTCTTTCATTTCTGATTTTATTTATTTGAGTCCTCTCTCTTTTTTTTTTCTTGATCAGTCTGGTTAAAGTCTTGTTAATTTTCTTTATCTTTCAAAGAACAAGCTCCTGAATTTATTGATCCTTTGAAGTTGTCTTTTAGTCTTTTAGTTATTCAATTGTGCTCTGATCTTGATTATTTCCTTCCATCTGTTTGCTCTAGGCTTTGTTTGTTGTTTGTTCTCTAGTTCTCATAGGTGTATGATTAGGTTGTTTATTTGGAACTTTTCTATTTTTTTAGGTAGGCCTGTGTTGCTAAGAACTTAGCTGTAGGGTTTTGTTTTTCTTTTTATACATTAGCTGTAGGTTTTTCATACATGTGTATGTTTCAAACATACATATGTATACACACACACACACACACACACACATATATATAAAATGATGTTGAGTTGTGATCCCTCTGTTTCCACTTTGTTGAACATTTTGGGTGTTTTTATCATAAATGGGTGCTGTGTTTTATTAAATGCTTTTTCTGCATCTGACCTACACTTTCTGATCCTACCAGGTGAATTCCCAGGGCCTCAAAGTTTCCAATATGATTGGCCATGGGGGAGAGAGGTTGGATGAGTGAGCACCCAGCCTGGTTACAGCCCTGGTACATCAATCTGCTGCTTATCAGCCTTACTTCCCTTGGCCTCCTTCCTCCTAGTTGCCAGGGAGGATCCCTTAAACATTATCCTTGATCTTGAGGCTAAACAGTTATCTTGGTCCCTCAGAGTCATTATTTCTTGCCACACCAAATAGATTTGAAATGCTGAGTAATTGCTAAGCAGCCAAGTCTCAGTTTCAGTGGTGCAGAGATTAAACTACTTATCAAAGATAAGCTCTCTGGTCTTGGGTCAACAAATTTCCTTCTGGCATCCTGTGGCCTCTTAGTCACTCGTAGTTTTTCCTTTTTAGCTTATTTCTTGGGTTAGAGCCAACCAATCTCTCTAGCTTTAAACAGCAATAACCAGCCAGTACCCTGGTGAGACACGACCTAACAAAGGGCAGCACTCACAAGCAGTCAGTTCTGGAGCTGGTAGTGACCCTGCAGGAGATGTAGGTTAAGGCCACAGTACCACATAGGTGCTGACCCTTGTGAGGCCAGCTGCAGGATTTCACAACCCTTTGTATTAGGTGCAAAGTCGTTGCTTGCCTTTATAAAATCCTCCAGCACTTTTTATTTGCCAGACATTGTGCAAAACACTTTATGCATATTAATAATCTTTATCACAAATCTATAAAGTAGAAACAATAATGACTCTCATTTTGAAGATGAAGAAATAGCCACTGAGAGTTTAAGTGGTTTACCCAAAGTAATTTAACAGTAAATGACAGGGACTGACTCCAGAGCCCACACTTATAATTTAGTCACCATGCTAAATGGCCTTACAGTTTTCAGTATCAGACTCACCAACCACAGGAACTAACAAGTGAATATATTTAAGGTACCCAAAACAGTACCAACGGTGCCTGGCACAGAGTAAGTGCTCAGCAAATGCACTTCCATTCTGTAGTCACACCACAAAGTCAATGAAAAAATGGGTTCTTAGCCAGCTCTGCCACCAGATGTGGGATCTTCACAAGTTACATAATCTCTCTTTCCTTCAATTATCTGATTTGTGGACTGGAAATAAGAGGGCAGTTATTTCCTAGGGTCATTGTGAGTAGCAAATGAGTTAACAGTTGTCCATCACTTAGGACAGAGCCTGGAATTTACTAGATGCTTCATTTGCTACACTACATATAAATATACATGCATGTGTATACAATGGGCTGGACATAAACATTGTGTCCATACAGTCCTGATTTTAAGTCCTAGTTCTTTCTTCCTGTCTGGGTCACATTGGATAAATGGCCTGCCCTGCCTAAGACTTGGTATTCTTACTTGTAAAACAGAACCAAAATATCTAACTACAGAGCTGTTTGAGAATAAGATGAGACAAGGTATACATGAAAACACAGAATTAAGCACATATTAGTTGCTTAATAAATGTTATTTATTCTCTTTTCCCTAGCAGGGCTCTCCTCACAGTCTCAAAGGCATAAGCTCATTTCTGCCTTCAAAGTTTTGCTACTGTCTTTCCTATAATCAAAGCTCTCTTGTTTCCTGTTTCCCTCATTGTATTCTCTTCCATAACCTTGGGAACACTTCTAATTCTAACTTTCTATAATACTCTGGGGACCTTGGAGATGTTCGATTACAGTAACTTTGAATTTCTAAAGTGCCAAAGGGGACTGCAGGTCATTGGCATTTTCCTTGACCTTTCCTGCTGAAAGGAACACAGTATAGTGTATGCATCCCTCCCAGACAGACGTGAGCCCTGTTTGCTCTGCATACTCTGAACATTTGAATTCTGATTGCAGTTGTCAGTGGAATCCATGTGGGGATCCATCTAGTGCCAGTCCCTCCCTTTTGCTACCTGTACAAATGACTTTGCTTTGGGCATATAAAAACATGGAAAGGGATTAAGTAAAAAGAAATGCTATTTCTTTGATACCTGCCTCTGTTTGCCAGCATGCTGTATGCTCCTTGTTCAGAGACATGTCTTCTTATCTTCCAATCACATTTAGCAATTAGGTTCCTATGTTATTGTCGCTGTTTAACCTGAGATGATTCACCAATTGAGATTTCTGGCTAAGACAGATGGTTTATGGGAGTACATTTCAAAAAACTGGCTGAGCATCAGAATCTTCTGGAGTGCTTATTAAAAAGTCCAGGTGAATTAGATCCCAGACCTGCAGCCAGTCAGGGGCCTCTGCAGCCAGGATACAGAATAGGAGACCTGTGTTCAGATGCCAGCCCTGTACCTAAGTGTGACCTCAGACTGGTCACAGCCCCCTCTGCTTTGTGGTTTCTTCCCCTACATAGTGGACATAATTGTACCTGCCTTCCCACCTCCCTGAATCACTGTGAATGTGAAAGGAGATGTGGAGATAAAGCACAGGTCACAGATATGGGGCCCTTCCAGGTCCCTCGGCCATTTGTCTGATCCTCAGCCTGGCACCCATCTGCTGCATTTCAGAGCTGTTTATAGCATTGAGCAGAGAGGCAATAATCAGAATGTTCTAACAATCTACTCAAGCTAAACTTAGTGACTCCAGGTAATGCTTTATACAACTTTTTGTTTGGTCACAGTGATACATTTGCAGGGGGAAATGACAGCTCCACCTGAATAACTGCAATTCCTCTTTTACAGATCTTGATTAGCATAGATCTGTTTGTATCCTCAGGAAGTCAGCCCCCAAAAGACAGGGGTTTCAAATCCACCACAGACATTTTCTTAGCTAAGCTTTCTAGCTCAATGTCTCTTTCCTTTCCTTCCTTCCAGTCTTTATTTCTTGACTGGTTCTTTTACTCTTCTTTTTAACATAGTGGCCCTTTGTTAGCTGAGGTTTTCATGTGAAGCTTCTGGAAATCTTTTCTGAAACTAAGTTGGAATAAAAGAATATGTAACAACCCATGTCCACAAACTCAACTATCTGGAGTGAAACAGAATCTTAATTAACATGGAACATAAAGCAGTGTTTTCTGGATTTACCCAAATCACTCTGTAGATGCTCCAACTCTCATCCTCACATTAGTTTATCCCTGAAAGTCTGGTAATCTTTAGTAATTATGCTACAGATATGAAATACCTTGGCCCTGCTGTTATGCATGGCACCTGCTGGTGCTTACTGGGCTGAAGTCTCCATTGCTGCTGTCCCCAAAAGTGACCTTGTGAGGTCTGGCCTCCATGCCGGTGCCACCACTGTTTATGCCAAAGCTGTGCCTGCCCAGGGTCAAGGACATGACATCTGCCTGGCCCCAGGCTGCTGCTGTTGCTGCTGCTTTCTGTAACCTAGGAGCATTTGAGTGAGGAGCTATTTTAGTTTATATTTTCCCTTTTGTTCCAACACCCTCAACTTAGGACTCAGCACTCAGCACAAGTCCTTGGGTGCTAGGCTGGAAGACATCTGAGTGACTGGCACTCTGCTGTTTCCAAAATCCCATCAGGATGGCCCCCAAACCCCAACCCAATCCTGGGCCATCCCAATTGAACCTAGTAGGTGTCCTCCACTTCCTCTCCCTGTGGAGTGAGTCCTTCCTCAGAGGCTCCTGTCCCTCAAGTAGGCCCACCCCACAAATCATCCAGGCATTCCCAGACTTAAGTCTAAATCCTAATGGGGAGGGGTACTACCTACTTTGAGCTCAGACCTCATATACAATGTAATAAATGAATAATTGAGAAACAACAAATAAAAGGGGCAGAAGGAAAAGAAAAATGGAAGGAAAGAAAGTAAGTAAAAAACAAAAACAGAAGATATTGGAAAGCAGATTTTAATTCAGGTTTTGAACTCTCTCTCTCTCATTCAGTCTGGTGGGTGGAGAAGGCAGAAGAAAAGGTTGCAGGAGATCCTACATTTCAGTACAAATATCAACAGCTAGGAGTAGAAAAAACATGTGTAAATTAGTGGGCTAAATAGCTCTCTAAGGCTGTGTAAGGCCCTTTGTTCACTGCTGGTCCTCAGGAATTTGGGAACCCCTGGGGAAGGCAGGCAAACCAGAGCAAGCTTTGATCTCTTGTTAATTTATTGCTCTGGTGAGAGTGCCTTGATACTTGGTATTTCCCCAGGACATCAAAGTACAATGATTTATTTTAGGTTAATTTCATATGTGCTACTTGGAAGCTGTATAACTTCCTGGAGTAACGATTCCAGAAATTCAAGCAATGAATTTAAGATGCCAGAGCCCCTTAACACTGGTTGAAAACCACTGTTCTATGGCGTGGGCAAGTGAAAATCAATGGTTTTTACAATATCTAGTTAAAACAGAGAGTTTAAGGAAGATCTTTGGTATCTGATTCCAGGATTAAATTATAGAAAATTAGGAGTAGTTTTTATATGGCCAAGGTTGGGGAAGAGGGTGCTTAGGTAGAAGAGGGAGAGGCTTAAAGGGGAGAAGTCCATCTGGGCAGAGTGGGGGTTGGCATCTGCCATTCTGCTCCCACCAAGCAATTCCCAAGTGTCAACTCTCAGTTCCTAAGGAAGGTTTGATGGATGTGTGTTGACACCTGATGCTGACAAATCCACAGCACTTCTCCCCTCTGTCTTTGGACTCTGAGCATATTACTCTTTCCCACTGCTGTGTTCTGAATGTCTGTGTCCCCCCAAAATTCACATGGTGAAATCCTCCCCACCCGGGGGATGGCATAGGAGGTGGAGCCTTTGGGATATGCTTTGGTCCTGAGGGTGGATCCCTCATGAATGGAACAGTGCCCTTATAAAAGAGGCTCCAGAGATCCCAAGGTCCTTCCAGCATGAGAGGACACAGTGAGAAGGTGCTGGCTATGAGCTAGGAAGAGTGTCCTCACCAGAACTGATAGGGGACTCAAGACTTGGAAAATTTTAGCTTAAGGTAAAAAGTAAGTCTAGCAAGTAATGTGTATGTTAAAGCTTTTGTTTCAGAAACTACCCATCCTGGATGGGGCCCATCCTGGTTTCTGGGCAAACAGCCGACCTCCTGGGGCACTGCTAGAGATTACCACCTGGGGACAACTACAGGCATCCAGGCCTTTGTGTTCCAGGGAGAGACAGATGACCACCCTCCCCTAGAAACAGCTAACTGCCCAGGACAGGAATATCATAGCTTCTGAATCTCAAAGCCCACACCAGTACCTTGTTTATTCCTGCCACCCTTATAAAAGGTCTGGCCTGGGAAAAAAAGGGAAGATGGTCTGTTCAGATATGAACCCACCATCTTCTTAGCTCACTGGCCATCTGAATAAAACATTCATAAAGATTCATTCACTGTCATAGCTTACTGGGTTCAATAGTGACAGAAAACCCGAACACCGGTGTCTTTTCTGGTTACAGAACAAGACTATGCTGAGGCCTTGATCTTGGATTTCCTGCTTTCAAAACTGTGAGAAATAAATGTCTATTGTTTATCAGCCACCTGGTCTGCAGTACTTCATTGTAGCGGCCCAAACACATTCAGATGACTGTTTTCTTTCTTTTCCTTCTGACTCAAACTTCAGGTCTGACTGAAAAGCTAGTTGACGTGTGCCCACCTGCCTGCGGTGAGTGCGGAATGCTGTGGATGGTTCGTCAACCTGCGAGAAAAACATACACAGAGACAACCAAGTCCTGTGGGGAAGTAGGAACGAAATGGCCACTCTCTCTAGTGGGGAGAGCGCCTTGTTCCGCAGCCCCCCCCCCCCCCCGAGGCTTTTTATTGGTTTTGTTTGCATAAGAATTCAGGTAAAGCTCATTACTCATTGCTAGGAAGTACGGATCAAACAATAGGTAACAAGGAAGTCTGAGAGCCTATTTTGAGTCAGGGTCAAAGAGTTGTAAAAAACTTTAAGGAACAAACTTACTTCTTCCTTGGATCCTTATCATTCAATTGAGAGCATTCTAAACAAAGCAGGTTTCACAGGATTTTACATATTCTTTCTTAGGCCTGATCACCCAGGGAACCCGCCCTTTTCAGCACAGAGCTGCACCACCCTGTCATTGTTTGAGGCTTAGGTGGAGCAAGGGAACTAAGGCAACCAAGAGATAAGGAGATTTTCTCCCAGACATTGAGGACTCAGGCTCTGTCAAAGCCGAGGAGCGAGGGTCCATCACCCCCTTTTGCTGTAGCCCCCAAAGTCCCTTCTTGGGGGCCTCTCACGTGATCGTGCCTGTCTTAGATCGTTCCCCCCTTGGGGAATCTTACCCATCATTGGCTAACTGACCAAGCTTTGGGGTTCAGTTATGAATGGAGCAGCAGAAGCAGCGCTCCTGCCAGGGAGATAAGCTTTTGTCTCCTTGTTGGTTTATGGTCCAAGGTCACTCCCTCAGCCTTAGCCTTGATGGGGGGTTATAGCTTCTGATACCAGGCAGGGCAGTTCCCAACAGCTAGTCTGGCACCTACTTTCCTGATGGATTAAGGCAGCCTAAGTTTCAGAACTACTAGGACCCCCTTGCTATATAGCACCTTTGTAAGAGTTAGTAGTAAGGGTCCCTATGACTGGCACAGCTGCACAGGTACATGGTTAAATGAATGGAGATGTTGCTTTGTGTTAATTAGAAAAATATTTTGGATCACTCCTGGTCCTGTCAGGAAACAGATGACAACTGCGAACTGGATGATTGAGGAGAGTGTAAGGAGGGCACTATTTATGAAAGTGTGGGAAGGTTTTAGGGAAGACCACAAGGAATGGCACACAGCAGTTTGGGGCTATCAACAGTGGGAAGTCATTGCCACCTAGCCCTGAGGGGGAAGGGGAAAGAACCCTGTACTCAAAACCCAACAGGAACTGTAGCTACAGGAGCTGGGAGCTATGACCCTCAGTAAAGGGAGAAAGACAATGGCCATGTGGGGGTAGGGGGGCCAAGAGAAAAAAATTATCTTCCCTTTGATCTCCTGTCAGTACCTCCCACTGGTGGAACC